>NC_143004.1:4927693-5235674 GCF_061535395.1 Colias eurytheme
CCAGTCTCGGCTAAATGCCGATCCAGTTGCACATACAATCAATATAATGGTGTCAAGGTCGATAGAATACCCAGAAAGTGGGACGGAGATGGAAAACCTTCCTGCTACAGACTTTTAAGAAGAATGTTTGCTTTACCGAGTCAAAACAGTTTAAATAAATTGCTAAATAGAGTACCACTCAAACCTGGCATCAATAAAGAAATATTTTAGTCATTAAAAAAAATGGGTGATAAGCAAAGTGATGACGATAATATTTGTATACTATCGTTTGACGAAATGTCAATTAGAAAACATCTGTGGTATGATGCAAGTCGGGATAAAATACAGGGGTTCCAAGACCATGGCAATCATGGAAGAAGTTCCCAAATTGCCAGTAAAGCCCTTGTTTTTATGTTGGCTGGCATAAGAAAAAATGGAAGCAGCCTATTGCATTGTATTTTTCAAATACCATAAACGCAGACAGAATGACCGTGATTTTAAAAGAGGTAACATGTATTGCAAGCTAGTATAGGAATCTCCTGTAGCTAAAAATCTTAGAGTTATCAGTAACTCCGGTGATATGGCCGCACGCATATGTGTATCTTTTTTTTAATAAATCCTTAGCATTCCTTTAAAGTTGTTAAATGGTTTGTTATCTCCTTCGAAAGTCAATTCACGAATTATATTAACCGAGTTGTTTCTTCGATGACGATACATTTCTCTCATCCACCACCTCGGTGGTTTTCTCTTCTTCTTCATGGCACAGTGAATGATTATAAAGGCAGCAGCAGCTACACGGACACGTGAAGAATGACGGAGCCGAACATATACTGAGCAGCCTGAGCACAGCTTTTTCAATGTTGAGGCTCGTTCGACCAAAACATTCATTTTGTTCCTCGATCTCGCTAATGCTCGATCTCAGAAGACAGACGACGAACGAGAAGTGCGTCTAACTGCCGATCGTGAAGTTCATGCACTTGATAGACGTGAATCTGAGTCTTTCACTGATACGGAATTCGCCTGAGCTCTCAAAGAGAACAAATTTTGCGGTCTAGGGAGCTGGAAAGTAGTATCGATCGTGAATTTCGATTAACGACTTGTCGATTGCGACACAACAATAAAAGACTTCTTGAAAATGATGATGAATATCGACAAAGATTACAAAGAGCTAGAGAAAACTATGAGCAAACCGTCAGAGAGAGGAAAATTATTTATTAAGTGAGAGAGAACGAGTAAGGGATATTCGTCAACAAGAAACTGCAGACGAACGCCAGTCTCGGCTAAATGCCGATCGAGTTGCACATACAATCAATAGAATGATGTCAAGGTCGATAGAATACCCAGAAATTGAGACGGAGATGGAAAACCTTTCATAGGCGAACAAATAGAAATCAGGTTATTCGTACTCACCCAGAATTGATTACTCTAAATTCGCCATTATAGGAGGTATGGTGGTATGTTGTCAATTTTGTAATGCTTTCAAATGGCAAAAAGAACCAAATGGCATATGCTGTTCAGGTGGCATTGAAAATTTTCATGATCTGCGATAAAAGCTTTACTAAATGGGAAACATCGAAACATTTTTTAGACAATAGTCAATTGTATAATTAAGTATATAGCAGCAGCCGCTACTGTTTCTATATTCATTTTTTCGGCACGAGTTTTTCACGATGGAGCACAGACTGAATAACTCACAGATGAGTGGACATGGTTGCGAATCTATCTACCGCCGCATCCGTCCATATGTTGAGGAGGCCAAAAACAACCCAGCATGCGATCTGTTTGCGGATAGATGGTGCCCACTGCTCATTGATGTCGGCTTGCTTAAGCTTTTGTGAAAAATTTTGAATGTAATTTTTTTTAATCCTAGCAATCAATTATTGTTTTTTTTTTATAAATTGTTATTTGATTTTATTTTATTTTTTGGTAATGTAATATAATTTATGTAATGTGCTATAATTAATGTAATTGGTGTAATAACATTTTAATTATAAATAAAAAAACAACCCAACAGCGCGTTAGTTTCAATCAATTTATAAAAATATAATTGCCCACGTAGAACTGAAGGATTTTGACAATGGAAACTGTGTAGCGCTAGAAAATGTGGCAGTCTTAGTTGCTCTTCAGCTGTCGATCGAATAAATATTACTACAGTAGCACCGCATTCTGATAATGACGGCGATGTAGATGATAATAAAGAAGATAATCTATTAAATGACTTATTTGCAGATTTCAGTCAAATGTCCGAGTTTGCATCACAGGTATGTGAAAGTGAGGGTAGTGTGAAAAGTAATAAGCATTACTGGGGTGAAGATATCGAATTCATTAAGTTGAGAGACAATGAAAGTATTCTTATACCCAGTACAGAAATGATCAAAATTTTTAAAAGGCAGAATCGTTGCTGAAATTATTGTCATTGACAAGTCAGTTATTGCAAGTAAAAAAACATTTAAATGCCAATTTATTACAAAAACTATGAGACATTTTCTCGGACTAAAACTATTTGATGAGATAAACTTCCATCAGTATGATCAGTCTCCAATGTATAACCATATAGTTCAATTAATAAAATGTGTATTGGAAAAGTACATGGATATCCGCATAAATAATTACGCAAAAAAGGCCAAAAAAATAACAACGGCCAAATAATCCCAAAGAGACAGTTTTTAAATAAATTTCTTCATTTTACCGCATAGTAAATGGAAAGTTATTTATAATATAAGCGAATTATTTTTTAATAATAAACTTTAATACCACACCTTCCACCGCGGATTTGCCCGCATAGTGAAACAAAATTCTTATCATCTTATGGGAATTTAAAAAATCAAGAAATTGAAATATCAATCTGATAACATCAAGCTCAAAATGAAACTGTTAAAGTTAAAGAACCAATGCAAAAAATTGAATGATTAAAATAGCGATTTCTTAAAATTCATTGAAAAATTTGCCAGAACCTGCTGCAATGTTTACAAAAATGCAGTTAATCCAAAGTGGTAAAAAACGAAGGTGTGAAAATTATGTGCCAATACTAAAACAGAGCCGCAAAGGTTATGCTTTATTGGAGAAATTATTTTCATTACGAACAAAAAGATCTTTACAAAAATTATTAAGCGGTGTGAATTTGTCACCTGGGATTAATAACAGCATAATCAAACATTTGGAAAAATTTATCAAAATGGTACCTGAGGAAAACAATAATACGATCTTTAATATTTGATGAGCGGTTTGTATTTCCAAAAAAATACTTTTTGGTTTCGAAGATAATGGAATAAAAAGAACAAAAAACATAGCTGATCATGCACTTCTGCTAATGATAAAAAGCTTTATTGACAAATATAAACAATCCGTGACCTGTACATATTCCTAAAGTGCAACAAAATCAATCGATAGGATATTTAAAAAAAATTGAAAGGAAATGTTCAACAATATTAAAGAAAGACTGTCTTCAGTAAGTTGGAAAGACAATAGACAAGTGACGTTGCTGTCTACTTATGTGGGAGCTGAGCCTGTATCCACCATTGAACGCTATGATAAGGTTGAGAAGAGGAAGAAATTTATACAGTGTCCAAAAGTTGTGAAAGAATATAACGCCCATATGGGCGGTGTGGATTTAATGGACTCGTACTTGGGCAGGTACAGAATCCGCATGAAAAGTAGGAAGTGGTATATTAGGCTATTCCATCACCTTCTTGACTTGACAGTTATAAATTCGTGGGTCTTATATAAACAGGTATGCTATAAAAAAAACATAGCTGCGAAAAATATATTGAATTTAGCAGAATTTAGAACAGAACTTGCAGATGTTCTATGTAAATATAAAACCCACACCCAACCTGCACGAGGTCGACCAAGTAGTAGCAGTACTATAGAGGAACCATCTCCTAAACGGAGGAATACCCTTCAGGTAATGCCATCGGCAGATATTATACACGATGGTACTGATCACAAACAAATACGCATGGATAATCGCATGCGGTGTATGATGCCAGGGTGTAAGCTTCTAAGTAGCATCAAATGTGAAAAATGCAAAGTTTTTCTGTGTTCGAAAAAAAATTCTGATTGTTTTAATAAGTTCCACATTTAATTATAATAAATAATTTATTACTTTGCAAACGGTTTTCATTATTCTTGAAAATAGAAAACCCCATAACAAAAACCCGAAATCTAAGGGTCGCGAATACTTGATGAGGTATTAAATGCATGTTGTATCAAAAATGATACCATACGATTTTTGATAAATATATATAATAAAATTACATAAATATTTTTTTTACTATTTTTCCCGTATTTGTTACCCCTATATGTAATACATATATTTTTCTTATCACAATAAATAAATCTGTGCATTTAAGGGTTAACAATATTCGAGCATTCTTCTTTTGTAAAACGGGCGTGCGTAGAAGGTAGGGCGCTTGTGCACTACAAGGAATTTTACTGTCCGGCATTCCGATTTTTTACGGTCCGGTGTGGCATGAAAAAACCGATGAATTGCTTGTGCACCTGTCCGTCTTTACTCGGATCAGTGCGGTACAGTTCAAGGAAGTTTGGCGGTATTATGCTATCATAAATGATTGTTTTTGCATTTTAAAAGAAACGAGTAAAAAATATAGAAGGTGAAATATTATATTATGTACTTCGTTATAATAAAAAGTAAAGTTCCGTAAGAGATTTAAAATGCGTGTTTCACTTATTTATTTTAATCGGTGACGAGGAGCTAAAGCTATTCCCACTTGAACTTTAACTTACCAACACTTACTTAGATAATAATTATAGGTCAATGCTTGGTCAATGTATATAAAATAACAATACCGACTTCACAAATCTCATTGCCAACTAAAAGAAAGTAAAACAAGAGCTTGCTTTCAATTGGCATATGCAGTAAAAACAGTAAAATCCAAGCAAGTGGGCATTCGAAAACAATTATACCTACAGCGACTCGTAAACTCAAAAAACCATCCGGAATAGGGAAAAGTAAAATGTCGGACAGTAAAATTACGTATAGTGCACAAGCTAGTATTTAGATTAATTGCGTGCCATACCGGACCGTAAAAAATCGGAATGCCGGACCGTAAAATTCCTTGTAGTGGACAAACGCCCGTAAGCTTCTACGAAATGAGTAGAGTAGAGTATGAGAGAGTAGAGTAGTTAGAATACTCGGAGATACAAGATTTTATAGAAGGGCTTTAGGACTATGGAGGTGGCCATAGAAAGAAAATAATTGCTAAATATGTTCTTGTTTTTGTTGTGAGGGGGGCTCTACAAGCCATGGAAAATGCCGATAGCATATTATTTGTCAAGTGCCAATGTAAAGGCTGAAAATTTAAAGGACAAAGCTAGTCGTCCGCTAAACGGATGAATAAAATAAATTAGTCGTCCGATTACCGGATGAATAAAATAATTTAATCGTCCGATAACATCTATTTATCTATATAGTTAGGTTATCGGGGTTTCTTTAGAGAACTGCCGCACGTATTATAGGTTTTTTGTGGGGGGAGGAGGGCACACGTTGGTATTTGATTTTTTTTTTGCGCGTCGACGGAGCCCCGCTTCGCGGGGCTCCTATTTCTGTGTAGTTTTTTTTTAAGAAACCTAACCTAACCTAAACTTGATTTTTTTTTTGCGCGTCGACGGAGCCCCGCTTCGCGGGTCTCCTATTTCTGTGTAGTTTTTTTTTTTAAGAAACCTAACCTAACCTAACCTAACGGCTAACCTAACCTAAACTTGATTTTTTTTTGCGCGTCGACGGAGCCCCGCTTTGCGGGGCTCCTATTTCTGTGTAGTTTTTTTTTAAGAAACCTAACCTAACCTAACCTAAAGGCTAACCTAACCTAAACCTAACCTAACGAATTAAGGGCGAATATCTCGGCCATTTTTGATTTTAGAGAAAAGCGTAATCTTTACGATAAAATAATAATAAATAGGTGTTATAATGACACCAACTCCATCAAAAATTTTCTAAGTCCTGCGCCCCCTTTGCTTTAGTCCAACCCAACTAGCTTTAGTGTTAAAAGGTTATCTATTAATCCGAATAATCGGACGATTAAATTATTTTATTCATCCGGTAATCGGACGACTAATTTATTTTATTCATCCGTTTAGCGGACGACTAGACACTTCGAAATTTAAAATTATTTGTTTAATCCATAATAATTAACAAACGATTTGAGAACGGTTTATTGCCCAAGGCTATCGTTTGTGATCAAATGTCGACAAACCAAACATTGTACAAACATTTAGGGATTTCAATAGACTTTCCCTTTTTGTTAATGGCAAAAAAGTTTATGCATTTAACATTTTTTGATGTCCCACATCTTATTAAAAATATCAGAAACAATTTACTGAATAATGAATTCATTTATGGAGACAAAATTAACTCGTTTGATGACATAATTCAAACGTATGAATTAGATAAAAAAAATAAATGAAGAGCAGATGCTTGCTTAAAATAACAGATCGGCATCGTTATATAAGCCCAAATCCCTTTCAGAAAATAAATAGTCTGCGATACTGTTTAGTAATTCCATTGCTGCAGCAATCAAGACAGCCAAAGGTACAGGCGAATTAAAGAGTGCAAATAACACTGCAAAATTTGTTGAAATATTTAATAATTTATTATTTGATGCATTCAACAGCAAATCGAAATATGATAAAAACCCGCTCAGATTTGGACTTTCAAAAACATCTTCATACGTAATAAATTCGATTAATGTAGGAACAGAAGTTTTTTCTGAAATAAATTTGAAACAATTTAGAATAACAAAAAAAGACAATAAATTAGTTTTGACTCGACCGCCTTGTTTCGATGGCATGGTCCATAATAATTAACGTTTGGTGCACAAAAATAGAGCTGCAGTTTTTTACAGCCGTAAAAACAAAGCTAAAAAGAAGGGTAAAGTTTTAAAATACTTCCATGCTGTTGCACAGGATTACATGAAGAACTTACTATTACCAAACATTACTACTAATGATGTTTATTACAAGCGACAACTTTCAATTTATTAGGCCATAAATTGAAAGTTGTCGCTTATTTACATACATAATTTATCTTATTCTATTCGTATCCAGAAAATGTTGGAAAAAAACCTTGTACATCTCTATTACCTACTAGATAGCGATGTGAGAACTCTCAAAATATTTTGCAACAAAATCAATCGATCTTAAAATCGATACTTATTTAAAAAAAAATTGAAAGGAAATATTCAACAATATTAAAGAAAGATTAACAATATTCGAGCATTCTTCTTTTGTAGAACGGGCGTGCGTAGAAGGTAAGCTTCTACGAAATGAGTAGAGTAGTGTATGAGAGAGTAGAGTAGTTAGAGTACTCGAAGACACAAGATTTTATAGAAGGGCTTTAGGACTATGGAGGTGGCCATAGAAAGAAAATAATTGCTAAATATGTTCTTGTTTTTGTTGTGAGGGGGGCTCTACAAGCCATGGAAAATGCCAATAGCATATTATTTGTCAAGTGCCAATGCAAAGGCTGAAAATTTAAAATTATTTGTTTAATCCATAATAATTAACAAACGATTTGAGAACGGTTTATTGCCCAAGGCTATCGTTTGTGATCAAATGTCGACAAACCAAACATTGTACAAACATTTAGGGATTTCAATAGACTTTCCCTTTTTTGTTAATGGAAAAAAAGTTTATGCATTTAACATTTTTTGATGTCCCACATCTTATTAAAAATATCAGAAACAATTTACTGAATAATGAATTTATTTATGGAGACAAAATTAACTCGTTTGATGACATAATTCAAACGTATGAATTAGATAAAAAAATCGATGAAGAGCAGATGCTTGCTTAAATTAACAGATCGGCATCGTTATATAAGCCCAAATCCCTTTCAGAAAATAAATAGTCTGCGATACTTTTTAGTAATTCCATTGCTGCAGCAATCAAACAGCCAAAGGTACAGGCGAATTAAAGAGTGCAAATAACACTGCAAAATTTGTTGAAATATTTAATAATTTATTATTTGATGCATTCAACAGCAAATCGAAATATGATAAAAACCCGCTCAGATTTGGACTTTCAAAAACATCTTCATACGTAATAAATTCGATTAATGTAGGAACAGAAATTTTTTCTGAAATAAAGAAACAATTTAGAAAAAAAAAGACAATAAATTAGTTTTGACTTGACCGCCTTGTTTCGATGGCATGGTCCATAATAATTAACGTTTGGTGCACAAAAATAGAGCTGCAGTTTTTTACAGCCGTAAAAACGAAGCTAAGAAGAAGGGTAAAGTTATAAATACTTCCATGCTGTTGCACTGGATTACATGAAGAACTTACTATTACCAAACATTACTACTAATGATGTTTATTACAAGCGACAACTTTCAATTTATTAGGCCATAAATTGAAAGTTGTCGCTTATTTACATACATAATTTATCTTATTCTATTCGTATCCAGAAAATGTTGGGAAAAAACCTTGTACATCTCTATTATCTACTAGATAGCGATGTGAGAACTCTCAAAATATTTTGCAACAAAATCAATCGATCTTAAAATCGATATTTAAAAAAAAATTGAAAGGAAATATTCAACAATATTAAAGAAAGATTAACAATATTCGAGCATTCTTCTTTTGTAGAACGGGCGTGCGTAGAAGGTAAGCTTCTACGAAATGAGTAGAGTAGTGTATGAGAGAGTAGAGTAGTTAGAGTACTCGAAGACACTAGATTTTATAGGGCTTTAGGACTATGGAGGTGGCCATAGAAAGAAAATAATTGCTAAATATGTTCTTGTTTTTGTTGTGAGGGGGGCTCTACAAGCCATGGAAAATGCCAATAGCATATTATTTGTCAAGTGCCAATGTAAAGGCTGAAAATTTGAAATTAACAAACGATTTGAGAACGGTTTATTGCCCAAGGCTATCGTTTGTGATCAAATGTCGACAAACCAAACATTGTACAAACATTTAGGGATTTCAATAGACTTTCCCTTTTTTTTAATGGCAAAAAAGTTTATGCATTTAACATTTTTGATGTCCCACATCTTATTAAAAATATCAGAAACAATTTACTATGGAATAATGAATTTATTTATGGAGACAAAATTAACTCGTTTGATGACATAATTCAAACGTATGAATTAGATAAAAAAATCGATGAAGAGCAGATGCTTGCTTAAATTAACAGACCGGCATATAAGCCCAAATCCCTTTAAAAAAATGAATAGTCTGCGATACTTTTTAGTAATTCCATTACTGCAGCAATCAAGACAACCAAAGGTACAGGCGAATTAACAGTGCAAATAACACTGCAAAATTTGTTGAAATATTTAATAATTTATTATTTGATGCATTCAACAGCAAATCGAAATACTTATGATAAAAACCCGCTCAGATTTGGACTTTCAAAAACATCTACATACGTAATAAATTCGATTAATGTAGGAACAGAAATTTTTTCTGAAATAAAGAAACAATTTAGAAAAAAAAAGACAATAAATTAGTTTTGACTTGACCGCCTTGTTTCGATGGCATGGTCCATAATAATTAACGTTTGGTGCACAAAAATAGAGCTGCAGTTTTTTACAGCCGTAAAAACGAAGCTAAAAAGAAGGGTAAAGTTTTAAAATACTTCCATGCTGTTGCACTGGATTACATGAAGAACTTACTATTACCAAACATTACTACTGATGATGTTTATTACAAGCGACAACTTTCAATTTATGGCCTAAACATATAATTTATCAACAGGTGAAAGTGTTATTCTATTCGTATCCAGAAAATGTTGGGAAAAAACCTTGTACACAACTCTATTACCTACTAGATAGCGATGTGAGAACTCTCAAAATATTTTGTGATTCCTGTGCGGGCCAAAACAAAAACTATAGTTTTTCGCTCTCTGCATCAACTGGTCCATGTTTATCACAGATTCGACAAAATTAAAATGATATTTCCTATCACTGTTATTTAGTGTGATAAAAATATGTGTAACATTAAACAAAAGTTACCAGCTGAGATCCCAGAAGACTAGGCACCGATTTTTCGAGACGCAAGAATTCGCCCATGTCCTTTTACTGTAACTAGTTGAAGTTCTGCAAAATACTTTCCGTGAATGGACAAAATCCTTGGAGCCATTATACAACAAAACACTTGGATTTCACGACCCATTCGTGAACTAAAATTTAGACGAGACCACCCTGCTCTTATATTTTACCGTGAAACATTAACATTTTTATTTAACTCCTACATAGTTCTCAAAAATGGTAAAAACAGGCAGACGACTTGGTTGTAACTATGAAATTTTAGTTTTTTTATGATTATAGATCAATTTTTACACGGAAAACAATTACACATACCTACATGTGATATACTAATCAAAGTAGAAGTATCAATACAGACATACAGTGCAGTCCGTTTATTACGACTCCGCTTACAGCGACCGACCGCTTTTAACGATGGTATATCACATAAAATTATCCGGTTACAACGACGATGAGTGTTGACGTGTTTACAAATAAATCGTAGGTATGAAATTATCTCCGCCTGACACTCCCCCCTTGCCTGCACGTCAGTGATTCGTGTGTGACCGTTTAGTTCTCAGCGTTAATTAGCGGGTGATGCGTAGTTTGGCGTACAAAAATGGCTTCTACAAAACGAAAAAGTTTATCTGTTGAAGAAAAAAGTGTTATAATACAACGTTTAGAAGCTGGCGAGTCAAATGCAACAATTACGAAGGAATTCGGTGTAAATCATTCGACAATATCAACAATTAAGAAAAATAAACACAAAATAGAACCTTTGTTCAATGCGAATGTTTTAAAACCTAAACGTGTGTGGTTGTCGTCTCAAGAACAAGTGGACTCGGCACTTTTACAATGGTTTAAGCTGCAACGTAATCGTGCAATACCCGTAAATGGGCCTATGCTTCAACAAAAGGCTACTTTTTTTGCTAAAGAGCTAAAGATTCTTAATTTTGATTGTTCGGCGAGTTGGATTAACCGCTTCAAGAAGAGACACAATATTGTTGCCGGAAAAATTGTTGTTGAGTCTTTGTTGGTTGAACAGAGCGATGTAACAGAGTGGCTAAGCAAAGTTTGGCCTAATTTGCGAGAAAAATTTAGTGACGATGAAATATTTAACGCAGATGAAACAGGATTATTCTTTAAATTAACGCCATATAAAACATTATTTACTTTTCGCGGCGTTTTGGTCATTAGGTGAGCTAGTTCGGCATTGGGATTTTATAGCCAAATATTGTGATAAAATACCAAAGCGTCGTATTACTACTGAGTCAGCATCCAGAAGAGAATTCACTCTATGGTATTATTTGCCGGCAAAAGTCGGTAATAGCTCCAGTGGAGATGAGTCAAAAATACAAGTTTGCAAAACCATGTTCTTAAGAACTTTAGGCATTAAACAAGGTATGGTCTACTCCGCGCTGAATAAACTCTTATTGCAAGGTACTGTCATGCAGGATAAAAGAGGCCACCATCAGCACACAAAGAAAATTTCTAAGGAAATGATTGCGAGTGTGTGTGACCACGTAAACAGTTTTGTACCTGTAGATTCGCATTATGTTCGAGAGCGAACCAAAAAACTGTATTTGGATGGAAGTCTTACTTTTGCTCGAATGTTCTTGCTACACAGAACAGAATTGCTTCAGAAAACACTCTCAGTTTGAACGAAACAAAAATACTGTCACTGATGAAACTACGGGCACGCCTTTCGCCACCCCAAAACCATTTCGGAAAAGAAGACGGCCTGAAGTAGAACAAGATCCAACACAACAAGAAGCTGTAAATATTTTACAAAGAATGTACGAATCTAGAAAAAGCAGGGATGAAAATGACGCATTTGGAGAGTATGTCTCGATGAAACTGAAACAAATAAAAAACAGTCATGCTAAGAATACTGCTCAACATCACATTAACAATATTTTGTACAATGCGACAATGGGATGATTTTCCAATAACCTTTACAGACCCAACCGCTAGTAGTTCCTGGGGATACAACTCTGTACCAAATCTATCCACTTTTTCGGAAAATAATGCTGACTGTAGCTCGAGAGGATACTACACCGCACCGAGTCCCTCGGCTTCATTTGAAACCAGTTCTTCGGATAACTCCAGGACACATACTCGTACCAGCGCAAGAACACAGAGTCCGTCTAATTTATCGGAATCAAGCCAAGATTCGACCCAATCATTAAACGATTTGTTGGAATCAATCAAAAATTAAAAAATACATGTTTGGTTTGTTAATTATTAAAAAAAATATTAGTAAGGTAAGGTAGGTACCTACCTAAAGTATGATTAGATTAGATCAAATTTAAAGGAAATAAAAAAATAATTAAAGATGTTGTTTGACTTACCTGTATGTATTCCTTTAAAACCTCATTGAGAGCCTCGCACACTTCTGGTACGATAATAGACATCACTTGGTCTGACAACTTGAACACATTTCCAAGACTTTTATAACCGCTACCAGTACTATATTAGCACTATATTTTCCTCTAGCTTTTAGCGTTTGGCGCATCCAATAAGAGCGCTTTTTCTTCTTTTTTAAACAAAAAATAAAAGCTATTCCAATGAGCAAATCTTCTTCCATTTTCGTGTAGACGTCCTCGGCCCTCAGAAGGCGAAACCAAACTGCGAGTCAATACTAGATGACTAGTGTTTAAACATTTTCCATCAATGTAGGAGCACTTATAACATGTAACAGTTTCTAACAAAGAGCAACAATTGTTAACATTTGTTAGTAAATGTTTTGGTGTTATAAAATGTTTACAAACATTTTATAACGGCAATGTGGGAGCACCTTATAGGTCAAACTAAAGTCGAAACTGTAAGACAATACCGAGATATAATAAATAAACACATTAATTTGGGATTTCATCTACACTCAACAAACACCATCGAGCAACCACCGTATTCACCAGATATGGCTCCAGCCGACTACTTTATTTTTCCTAAACTCAAATTACCACTACGTGGTAGAAGACATAATGGAGAATTCGCAGCGAGAACTGAACTCCATTTCGGAAACAGCGTTTATAAAATGTTTTGATGATTGGATTATTCGTTGGCGTAAGTGTATAGTTTCTAAAGGAGCATACTTTGAAGGCGATTTGGATGATAATATATCAAACCTCACAAAATTAAAAAAAACTTCCGTGGATAATAATCCCATAGCGGCATCTATCCAGACAGTTTATACTCACCCTATGTTATCTAAAGGTGAAAGAAGGTATTCTGAAGCAGACACTGGCCCATTCCTTGTCCACATAAGAAAAAATGTAACTAAACACGATACACTACAACCACCACCAATAAAAACAAAGGAAAATCGTAGCTTGAATACGCCAAATAGAAAACTATAATTAAAAAATTTTCAATAACACGTGCGTTCACTACCACAAGGCACAAACTAGCAATTAGCATCGACCAACAATGCAGAGAGCAAGTAATATAATACAACAATGATTGTTGCAACTTGCAAAGTCCCCATGTGTCGTGTACGAGTCACGTGTTAATATAATATTCAATTCAATTCAATTCAATTTTTTCGAAGGGTGGCAATTTTGTTTGAGTACAATTCTGCCAATGTCACGTTGGGAAGATACACGCTTGAGAAACACATTATCACAGACACAGAGCAAGTAACACATTATTACCGTTATTAACTTATTACCTACTTGCTCTGTGTCGTGACAGCAGTCAGCAGTCAGCACTCGGCCACAGCCCCACACAGCCCACAGATTAAATATTAAATACTCGGCAGTCCGCACTTCGGCAGCCATTTTAATGGTATTTCTTTAAAATATAGTCTCGTGGGGAATGCGGTTCAATATCGCGTTTTAAATTCAACTTTATCTCTTAGTTCATGAAGATTAAATTTGTATATTTTCTTTCCATGATAGTCTCGTAAGGCCGCATCAATGATCGAGTAAACACATGACTCGATTATTTGTCTTGATCATATCGCTAAACGATACATCGACGATTATTAGAAATTGCATTTAAATTGATATTTACGTAAAAAAAATAAAAAAATACTTACAAATGAAAGGTTATTCCATCTTTTTTTATTTGATGTGTTTTACTTGTTTCTGCAAGACTTGACTGTACAAAACGGCATTTTTAGCGGAGCACTCGCAGACGTCCTTTCGATGTTTTACGAATACGCAGAGTGTTTGTAATCGATTACGCAAGTAGTTTCTATGAAAGCATAAGACTTTTCGATTCGAATAATCTTATACCTCGGCAAAAGGGGAAGCGCCTGTGAGTGTTATCCATTACTTAATGATCTAAGACGCCGAGGGAGTTACGGTCACCGAACGTGACATAATAATAAAATTACTGGAACTATATAAAGACTTTTCCTGTTTGTGGGACTTAAGTAACCAACCAACAACCAACGCTATTTTAGCATTTTTCGATAATACCGGTGGCATGAGGCAAGACGTCTGTTCACTACTTCATATCAAAGTATTATATTGCCATATATTATATTATATTTGCCATATAGATCTATATTAAATGAACAATGTATTCAAAGTATTTAATTGGTTAAGGATTAATGCTGTTGGATTTTGATTTTTTCATTAACATTTTTTTCAATGTTTGTACCTTCATCCATACTTATATTTATTTTTTTAACACAATTTGAATTAACTTTGATTATTTTGAAAAAACTACAATGAAACGAAAGCTTTAAATTTTTTTCCAACAATTAATAAATTACTAACGATAAATCGATTGCACGCATCAATTCACGCGCATTACTTTTAAGAGTGCTCGATTGCGAAGCGTTGCTGTAGTTGAAACATTCAACGTTAACGGTTGAGCATTATGCCGCATAATGCGCTCTAGTGCTGTAATTGGAAAACGGGGTAAGTTGGCAGTACTAATTTAGTGTTGCCATGATTTTCAATATTCCACAAACATTCTTTTCCAATTAATAGACTATACCTTCCTAAATTTAGTTACTAATTTAAAGATCATTTAGAAATTTTGCTTCTGATCACATTGTCCTAAATGTTGAAATTAAATGAATAGAATAGTGTTTTTATACGAGAGATTTTAGTTAATTTAAGAGCTTTTTACATATTATTGAATCTCGTAACATCGTTAATTCAGAAGCAAGATACTTATATCTCGCGAAGACGCCCGTATATAATTCAAACTTCAAAGAAAGCTAGGTCGTAATCTGTCTTAATAAGAAAATTCTTAAATAATAATTATGATTCATATTTCAATTCTTTCGTTCCTAATTAGGCTTATAAATGAGATAGTCAGTCAGAAACTATCTTGACTTCTAAATTTAGGATGTTTTCTTGCTAAATGCGATTCGATGTTAATTTAGACTTCTCTTCAATTAGAAAGGTGTTAAGGCCGCTGCATACGTGACGGGATTTTACCCGGACGGGACGTGACGGGAAGTTTTGGAAACATCGTTGCATACAAAATGTATCCAAATACGTATATGTCACGGGAACATCGACGGGACGGGAACGTGGACGGGAAAAATATCGTCGCCGACGATGTTTAGCACGTCCCGTCCCGCACGTGCCCCGTCCCGTCCGTGATTTCGCTACGTATGCACAGTCGCTCCGTTCGTGCCGGAGAGATTAATAGTGACGCCTTCCAAGTATCGAAAATGGACGACGAAAAACTGATCGAATGTGTTCGCTCATATCCAGCGTTGTATAGTATAGCGAACCCACAATATTTAGACACAAAGTATAAAAATTATTTATGGCGTAAAATTGCTGTGAAATTGTCATACAGTGAAAACGGTAAGTGTTATTTAATGAATATATTGTGGTATTCCTAACTATACTTAGTTCTTTTCACCTATGATGATTCCTGTGACACTTCATCGTGTTCTGAATTACGTATTTTATGTTTAAAATGCCAAAATAATTTTAGTGCATAATATTTTTTGTTTTATGGCGGCATTATTACCAAAAATATAAAAATGAAACATCTTAAGCTTATAAATCAAAAACAGTATTGTTTATTTTAAATTAATAAATAAATAATTAATAAAAAAATAAATAATAATTAAAGTAGTGTCCGACCGAAACTGGTTTCCAGGCCGAAACCGAAACCGAAACTCACGTGGTCTAGTATGAAATTTCTAAAAATACTGAACTTTGGTGCATTTTACCTATTATTTTGCCTTAATTAGGGCATGAAAGGAAAACACAGTATATTAAATTTGTTGTAATCATTTATTTAATATAAAATAAAAAAAATAATATTCTTAAAATATTAATAATAACAAATTTAATTTTTATTATTTTTTCAAATTAAGTTCTCGGTAAAATCAGTCATCTAAATCAAATCAGTAATTGTTACTGTTACTTTAAATACTAAGTTTTGGTATTTTGAGATCTCAAGACTCTTTATTAAAGAGTCTTTAATACTTTGGATTGGTATTTGTACTTAGAAGAATAATAAGTCTCTTTTAGGTACCTCTTATATAAAAATAATAATTATTAATTACAATTACACCCAGTTCCAATCTCAACATAGATAATCAAAAATTGTTTCCACCAGCGTGGGTCAACCAACGCTTTGACAGCGTCCGTCAAAGCGTTGTTCACAAAGTTCACTGAACTTGCGAAATAAGTTTCGGTTTCGGCAAAAGTTTCGGCCGATTTTGGCCGAAACCGAAACTGCGGCCGAAACTTGATTTTTGGCCGAAACTCGGCCGAAACCGAAACCGAAACCGAAAGTTCGGTCGGACACTAAATTAAAGCCAATTCTTGAATTGAAAAATCCATCTTTCGTTGTTCACAACACTAGCACGTTAGATCCGAATCACGTCACGGTGCGTATGCGTTTGCACCACGTTCCCGTTGTGAACGAGGCAAACACGTGCCCGTCCCGCTCACGTCCCGTCCGAGGTATTTTCCCGTCACGTATGCAGCGGCCTTAACATGGGCATTAATTTGACAGGACTGAGGACGGCCATTTTTCTAGTTCGTAATTTTGATAATACTTGTCCATTTGTCAGTGTCAAAAATAAAATTAAACGGTTCGAAATAGAGGCATGTTCCGTGTTCTTCAGCGAATTATTAAGAAATAACTTGTGTTTTATATAATAAACTTAAATTTATAAAGCTTACGTGTTATAAAAAATGGAAGTCACTGACGAAAATCTTGCTACTCTCGCTAATTACCTTCAACAGACACTAAACCCTGATCCAAACATTCGAAGACCGGGTGAGTATTTTGCAATTGAGCAGCTACTTAGATTTCGTTCGTTGGTTAAACTATATTTGATAATCTATTAATTCGTATGCATTTGTTACTTGCAAAAATTGTATGTTGGTTAAAAATTGTGATTGTGTGAACACAAAGTAACCTATTATATATGTCGAGTACATATAAAATTATATATGTATATCGAATCATTCGAATTTCAAGTTCATCGTATTATGAAGACTCTTGAGGTGTTTTATGTATCCGACTATATTATTGAATAATTATAATTATATTGTGAATATTTTTTTTTCTCAAACATAATATGTAATGGTTGCAAATAATTGTTCTTGGATACCACCTACCTAACTAACTGTCCATGCCCCTGCCGAAGCGTGGCTTGTAACCCACATCATTGATATGCCTATAGAGCCATAGCTATGTCCCTGTACAAGTAGCAACTATTCCTTCTAAAGGTTAAACTTCAGTTCCTCCCCAAAGGATTTCTATGAAAATAATGTTTCTGTTATTATTCCATAGCTGAAAAGTTTTTGGAGGGTGTGGAAGTAAACCAGAACTATGCTGTTCTTCTTCTTCATCTCATTGATAAGGATTCAGCCGATCTAACAATTAGAGTTGCCGCAGCTGTCACTTTTAAGAACTATATCAAGCGTAATTGGCCTGTGGTAAGTTTTATACTTCTATTTGAATAATATGTGAGAGTTTTTTTCAAACTTACTCTTTCTTATTGTTAGATTTTGTGAAATAGTCTTACAAAGAGCCTATTAGAAAACTTGGTTAAGCTATAATATTTTTTAATACTGATGAATAATTTAAACTTGTAATCCATACATCACTGCATACTATAAAACAAAGTCACTTTATTTGCACATATATCCCTGTATGCTTAAATCTTTAAGACTAGGCAACGGATTTTGATGCTATTTTTTTATAGTTAGTGATTCTCAAAGAAGGTTTTAGTGTATAATTTATTAGGTTTTAGACAAAACAGGTGAAGCCGCTATTTAAAAGCTAGTTACTTCTAAAATGAAATAAAATGATTATGTTTCAAAATTTGTAGGAAGAAGATGGAAGGGATTGTATACACGCATCAGATAGAACAACAATTAAAACGCTCATAGTGTCGCTCATGTTAAAATCGCCAGAAGCAATTCAAAGACAGTTCAGTGACGCGGTATCTATAATTGGTAAATCGGACTTCCCAGAGAAATGGCCGGGACTTATTACGGAAATGGTGGAGAAATTTGCTACAGGTAACATTTTTTTACTAAATATTATGATTGTTTTGTTAGAAGAAAACCACGTCATATCTTTTTTTTTTCCTTTTTATGTTTATAATTTATATGCTCTGATATTTTTATTATGAGGGTAGGAATACTTATTTATTGTGACATATTGTTTTATTTATGAAAGAGAAATTGCCAAAAACTGCTATAAGCACTTAATTCACAATTTTTCAGAGCAGTTAACGTTTTAAATATTTACTGAAAAATTTGTAGCTTAGATAATATTTTTATTTAAAATTTTTACCACAACTAAAAATTAATTAATTTAACTAAGGTGATTAGCATGTATTAACACATGGGGCTGCTTACAACATATTTTATACTAGCTATGCTTCGCGGTTTTACCTGCAGTGCTCCGCTCCTTTTGGTCTTAGTGAGATGACCATGGTCATGAGATATAGCCTTCCACGATGAATGGGCTATCTAACACCGAAATAATTTTTCAAATCGAACCAGTAGTTCCCGAGATTAGCATGTTCAAACAAACTAACAAACAAACTCTTCAGCTTTATAATATTAGTACAAATTGTTTAATAGCAAATTGTTCCATTAACAATGTCAGTAAGTACATTTTTTATATTTCAGGTGATTTTCATGTTATTAACGGTGTGCTAAGAACTGCACACTCGCTGTTCAAGAGATACAGGTATGAATTCAAATCACAAAAATTATGGGAAGAGATCAAGCATGTTTTGGAAAATTTTGCCAAACCCCTCACTGATCTCTTTGTGGTGAGTATCAATTATTATATTGTTTAATTATAAATTAATTTATATAATAATCACTACACAGTATAAATCACACTTATATTGATATAAGCATTTTGTGTGTATAAACTTATCCATAATTGATTTTGTTCCAAAACTTCAAGCAGAACCTATGAAGTAGCAATGAATATACTAATATAAATATAATTATAAGTACATAATAATAAGACAATATTTTTATATTTTACTAAACTTTATCATTTTAATTGAGTTAAAATGTAATATTTCAGGCCACCATAGATTTAACAACGAAACACGCAGACAACCCACAAGCATTGAAAGTTATATATGGATCATTAGTACTTATATGCAAAGTGTTCTATTCACTCAACTATCAAGATTTGCCCGAGTTCTTTGAAGATAACATGCCCATATGGATGCCGAACCTATTGAATTTGCTACAGATTAAAGTGCCGTGCTTGGAAACTAATGTGAGTGAATTTTTAGGTTTCTTTTTGTGGAACGAAGTTCGTTATCGCGCGTTGCGAAAGGGGGCGAAAAAAATTAAGACGAAAAGTTGTAGCGACACTTTGCTATAGTTGTAACTTGTAAGACATGCGGCGTGCGCGTGTTTCTCTGTCTGTCTCTCTGTCTCCGATAGAGAAAGGAAATTCTTTCCATCCAGGTATCTCTTGATACCTCTTAAGTTTTATTTGTGAATATTTTGTTGAATGTTATACATTTTATTCAAGCACAGCCACATAATTAACACATAATTCAATTAACCTTTTTTGCACAACAAAGGCTTCTTAAATACTTATATATTTTTCCCTGACATGTATGGTATATATATATATGGTATATATTTGGTAAAACGGGACCCTATTAATGAGACTTCGTCGTCTGTCTGTCGGTCTCCGGGCTGTATCTCATAAACCATGATAGCTAGAAAGCTGAAATTTTCACAAATGATGCCGCTATATCAACAAATACGAAAAATTAAAAAAAAAATATTTAGGTGGGTCCCCATAGTATGGAACCCTTCGTGTGCAAGTCCGACTCGCACTTGGCCGGTTTTTTTCTTATCATATCATTGGCTTATGGTGTTTTAGGACGATGAAGACAAGCCCGGTGTTATGGAACAGCTACGTACTGAGATTTGCGAGTGTGCCGCCTTGTACGCGCTTAAATATGAAGAGGAGTTTGGCCCACACGCTCCCGGCTTTGTGACGGCTGTCTGGAATGTTCTACTGTCTACGGGACCACAGACTAAATATGATGCGGTAGGTATACTGCTTTTTAGGGAACCTCGAAAAACAATTGTGTTGGAAAATATAATTTTGCTGTTGATCTGTTGAATTTTGGTGTTGTTTTAGTTAGAAAAGCAATTCAAACATTTATTTATCAATTAAACTTCATTTATTCTAACTATAGAATTATAATATCCTACCACCAGTTTTTAATGCAGTTTCTACTGAGAAGAACTGACAAGAAATTCTATAGTTGATCCGTAATAAAAATTAAAATATAGTTTATGGATTTCATCCTCACTACTAATTTATAAACATTGAATAATATATGTCTTTAGCTAAATAATATGTTTTATTTTTAGTTAGTGTCAAATGCACTTACATTCCTCGCAAAAGTGGCGGAGAAGAATAGTTATAAGAGCCTGTTTGAAGATCCGGCTACGCTTAGCAGTATTTGTGAAAAGGTGGTCATACCGAATATGGAGTTTAGGGGTATGTACATTTTATATTTTCCCTTACTTGTTGTTGAATAACGTATGTTACTTTATTAATGTTAGTTTGAAGTTCAAAATTTACAATTATGCTAATTGTCTGTAGAAAAAATTTATATAGACTGGCCTTATCACATTTGTACCACAAGGGTGGGAAAACAAAGAGGCATGAATAATTGTTATAATACCAAATTTGTCAAATGTTTTGAATGTTTGTGTAATCAAGCAGAGTTCTGTACTCATACATATTATGAAATATGTAACTTAAGTTGTGCTCAATGTATTTTAATTATGTTTGTTTCGTCTCCATTAGGATTAGGATAACAGAGACAATTTTTAAAAATAATAAAAAAAATACGGTGTCGAAGAGACCAGCCAATATTTAATCATTAATGTACATAATAATTTCAGAGTCAGACATGGAGCTATTTGAAGATAATCCAGAGGAGTATGTCCGTAGAGACATAGAGGGTTCAGACGTGGACACTCGCCGTCGAGCCGCCTGCGATCTTGTAAGGACACTGGCTCAACACTACGAGGAGAAAATTATGGCCATATTTGGACAATATGTTGAGGTACGTCACTAGAATACCTTGTGTATGAGTTGTCGATAAATTAATATATGTTTACTAATGAAGGATTATTATCTGCTATATTGCCGTTTTATTACTACTCCGTCTCATACAAATTTGTAGGATCATATTATGATAATTTAAAAATGTGTTGCAAAATATTCTTAATGTTTATTTTTGTGGAGAATAATCCATTGAGATAATATGAATATGGAGACGATACCGCCTACACCACTTATGTTCCACTCAACATACGTCATGTGGCGTAACTGCACTCAGTCGCTTGCTCGCTCATTGGCGCGAACGTCACGCTCATTTTTTATTTGTTTTAAAGTGAAACGCATCAAATATGCCTACGTGTGTGTTACGATATTGCACAAATAATACAAATAATACGGAAAAGTGCAAAGGAATAACTTTTCAATCAGTAAGTAACTAGATAATAATTTTTAAAACTTAGTAAGTACAAAATTTTTGGCGGGCGACATTTTGCGTCATTTGTCATAGATTAAAAATTTAAGATATGACATTGGGCATGAAATAAGTGTTGTTAGTAATATTTGCTGGCGTATATTTTTATAGTATAAAATAATAATTTTACATATTTAGAAAAGCATAGACTGGTTGTTAATTGAAAAAAGGTGAAATCATGAAATATGAAAATCAATTACTTAATCACCAATTTTTTTTTGTTAATTGATTTTAATCAATTTTAATTGATATTGTATAAGCTACTGACTTGAACGTATAATTGAATTATTATTTATTTATCTGCACTAATATTATAAAGAGGAAAACTTTGTTTGTTTGTTTGATTGTAATAAATAGGCTCATAAACTATTGGACCGATTTTGATGAAATTTGGCACAGACAATCTTCAGACCCTGAGAAAAAACATAGGCTACTTTTTATTGCGAAATATGTACCACGGGCGAAGCCGGGGCGGACCGCTAGTTCAGAGATTAATATTTTTTCTACTCAAGGTTTCCATGTCTGGGCCGTGAAGAAAGGGAAAAATGGGTAAAATTTGTCCAAAACAACCGCAGTGAAGAAACCTGGTTACCATCCGATAGAACTTGCGTCTGTTCATTGCATTTTCGCGATGAGGATAAATATACCACAAAAGCGGGAAGGCGTATTCTAAAGAAGTCTGCTGTTCCTTGTATTGATGTTGGTAATAATAATAAAATTTTACGGATTTGTATAACAAATAAAATATTTTTTTAGCCATCACTAACATTATTATTATTATATTTATTTTAGCCGAAGGTGTGCTACAATAGTACTGGAACAATACAAGCAATTTCTGAGCCGGGAACATGTTCTGAGGATGATGAACTAAATATAAATAAACACAATTTTTACACGGCTTTTATTTTTTTTCTAAAAAAGGCTCAATTTGTAAGGAATGAAACTTCCCATAGCCCTGACTGAACCTCCTCATCCTATATTATATGCCAGATATTGTTAGCCCCGCGTAGTAAAGTCAGTTTATATCTAAAATAAATATTAAGTAAGTACAAAGAAAATTTCAAGTCAACGTGCATGTAAGGAGTGGCACCCAATAAAATAGACAGAAAGAAACAAAGTGTCGCCTCTATAGCGGTGAGTCAGTGACATCGCATAATCTATGACTGTCTAGCCGTCATTCGCGCGCCCCGCGCCGCCATCTTGGCGCACAGATTTTGTTCGTGGTGTCTACTCCATATTTATCTCAATGGAATAATCTGTATATTTCCATCCAGGCGATGCTGAAGAAGTACGAGGAGAGCGGTGGCCGGGAGTGGCGCTGCAAGGACACGGCGCTATTCCTGGTGACGTCACTCGCGTCACGCGGCAGCACGCAGGCGGCCGGCGTCACGCGCGCCTCGCCGCTGGTGGACCTGGCGCACTTCGCCACTGCGCACGTGCTCACCGAGCTGGGCAAGCCGCAAGGTGAGCGGGGCGCTGACCCCGTGACGTCACTCGCGTCACGCGGCAGCACGCAGGCGGCCGGCGTCACGCGCGCCTCGCCGCTGGTGGACCTGGCGCACTTCGCCACTGCGCACGTGCTCACCGAGCTGGGCAAGCCGCAAGGTGAGCGGGGCGCTGACCCCGTGACGTCACTCGCGTCACGCGGCAGCACGCAGGCGGCCGGCGTCACGCGCGCCTCGCCGCTGGTGGACCTGGCGCACTTCGCCACTGCGCACGTGCTCACCGAGCTGGGCAAGCCGCAAGGTGAGCGGGGCGCTGACCCCGTGACGTCACTCGCGTCACGCGGCAGCACGCAGGCGGTGTCACGCAACTCACTGGTGTAACGCAACCCGCTAGTGACACGCAACCCGCTGGTGACACGCAACCCGCTGGTGTAACGCAACCCGCTGGTGACACGCAACCCGCTGGTGTTACGCAACGCGCTGGTATCATGCAACCCGCTCAAGTCACGCGTGTTTTGCTGCACGGTTCAGAACATTGAAATCTGTTCACATACGGTTTGTTATAAACATTTAAGAGATGAATGCATTAAGATACAATTATTTTGTTTCAGTTAACGAGATGCCAGTGTTGAAAGCGGATTCCCTCAAATACATAATGACATTCCGGACTCTGCTGCCGAACGATTTGTTGATCACTGCCCTACCTTTACTAGTGAGTAAATATTAATTTTGAATTTTGTTAAAAGAATCTAGATTCTATAGTCTACAACATTCCTCGTATATCACTTTTTAATTTTTAAAAGTGATTCAAGAGGAAACTTTTGGTATACATATAATTTGTCGAGTTTTACACCACGTGGGCGAAGCCGCGGCTACTAAAGCATAAATTGTGCATCCATTAAAAAGTCTTTGATTGCAATTTTTTTCAATTTAAACGTTTTATATCATATCTATAGAAAAATGTGTGCGTGTACTAGTGTACACACGTAAGAAGTGAAACTTCTTTATGACCTTATTTTTCAAAAACATAATTTACTATTTGCAACTTCACAGAAATTCGTCGAATCACGCGTGCTAGGGATAAGAAAAAGACGGCGCGTAACGGAAATATGTCACGCGTAACGAAAAAGTGTTACACAAATTTTTTTTCCAACCCCGATAAAGAAGTTTCACTTCAAAAATACCATATTGCAGATACAACACATAAACGGTCGCGGCGTAGTTTGCACGTACGGTGCGTGCGCGGTGGAGAAACTGTTAGCGGGCGGTATGGTCCCACGTGCTGCGTTAGAACCGCACGCCCCAGTACTACTGCACTCGCTGTTCACTGCGCTCGGCAACGCGAACGAGCCCGCGGAGCACAACGAGTATGTCATGAAAGGTTAGTGCAGAGATATGACCAAAAATGGCCAGATACAACACATAGCGGGTATAATATAAGAAGAAGAAAATAAATAAAATTTTAAAATCACAAAGTTAAGATGATGTGGTTGTAGGGTTGAATTTTATCTTGGTTTGGTAAAACTTATTCGTCGAATATCGAAATGAACCATTTCAGGTCACGGACATCTTTATTTAAATTTTCCCAGATATACCAGCAGACATATGAGCAGATTATTTATTTTTAAATTTGTGTTGAAGACAAGTATTTCATTTTATAATACATTTTCATACAAAGTAGCTTTTTAGATTTAATATTTTACCCATTATAATTATTTACCACATATTAAAAACAACCTATATTACAACAATTACCCTTACTAATCAAAATAAATAAAAACTTATATCTTCCAGCAATTCTACGTACATTATCGTGCCTCCGGGAATCGTCGCTTGCATACTTGGGCGAGGCGTTGCCAAAACTGGCCAGTCTACTCGCCGTGGTCACTAAGAACCCCTGCAAGCCGCACTTCAATCATTATCTGTTTGAAACATTGTCGCTTTCTGTATCGTGAGTATTATGTAGTTATTATATTTCTTTAACACGCTTTTTTTAAGCGTCACATGAATGATTGACCTTAGGCCAGATTATGATCCACTTTGAACGGACAGATTAAATAAATAAATAAACATTATAAGACATTATTACACAAATCGACCTAGTCCCACAGTAAGCTCAATTAAGGCTTGTGTTGTGGGTACTAGGCGACGATAAATATAATATATTTTATAAATACATATATAGATAACACCCAGACCCAAGAACAAATATTTGAGTTCATCACACAAATATTTGCCCTGACCGGGGATCGAACCCGGGACCGTCGGCTCAGTAGGCAGTTACTTTACAACTGCGCCAACCGCGTCGTCTTTTTAATGCAAACTTTGTACAGATATCAAGGATTGGTGACAATAATATTATTAATTAGGTTTATATTATTGATAAATCTTGTTTTTGTTTATTTTAACTTAAAAAAATAAAGGTAAAAATTTTGTTCTCCTAGTGTTAATTGGTTGGTATATAAGTAAAATAAACTCGGTTATTCTGGTGTTATATCTTCACATCTAGGATATTTTTAAAGTCACTCAAAAAATGTATAATAATAGTTGGATATTATGTATTTAAACTTCACTTATCTTAAAAATCCAACCAAATTTGGGGCAAAATGCTAGTGAAAAAAGATTTGGAAATTCGATTTAATAATATGCTGATTTATTTTAGATTGGTGGTGAAATCAAACCCAAGTGCTATAACGGCATTTGAAGATGCTCTATTCCCGATATTCCAAGAAGTGCTACAAAATGATGTCCAAGGTATGTTTTATTGTTATAGAGAATCTAGGACTATTGTATTAAAGTTAATTAAAATCTATAAAGTGCTGAGTTCATTATATATATTGTTCTTGCTCCTGTTTTTATTCAATTTGTCAAAAAAACAAAAAAAACTACATTATAACAAACAAAAAGGACGGGTGGATGGACTTTAAACGGACAGATTTAATCCAATCAAATACAACTTTAATATATAAAATTTTATATACAATTATAAAATTTGCATGCTGTTTTTATAATGACGGCTAAACATGTTGTACATACTATAAGTAAAAATGTAACATCTATAAATACCATGTTTAACGTAAATAAAGAATTATGAATTACATTTTATATAGAAATAGGAATTAACCTCAAAACTTCATTTTTTTGTTTTTTTGCAGAGTTCATGCCATACGTGTTCCAAATGCTGTCCTTATTACTGGAGCTGCGCGGTGCCAACAATACAGCGGGCGGGGGCGAAGGCTCCGCGTACGCGGCGCTCCTGCCCTGCCTCGTGGCGCCTCCGCTGTGGGAACGGGCGGCTAACGTGCGGCCTCTTGTACGCCTGCTTTGCGCTTTTATAGCCACGCAGGATCAGCTTGTTAGAGCTTCGGGCAAATTGGTAAGTTGGGGAGGTTGAAAAAGTTGGGGGGGAAGGTGGAAAAAGTTGGGGAGGAAGGTGTAAAAATTTATTTATTTATTTTATTTTATTATTTATTGCACACACAAAAGAAATAGAGACACATAAAGTACAGCTAATAGGAATATAATGTGTACAAACGGTGGCCTTATCGCTAGGTAGCGATCTCTTCCAGGCCACCGTATGTAATAAGTAAAAAGTGGGACAAAGGCAAAAAAGTAGGGGGAAATAGTTGGTTTGGTCGTGGTCTGCTCTAGAACTATATAGAAAGGTTTCCTGCTTGTTACTGACCAGCTCCAGCACTTCTAACGGTGTATTTTTTTACTACGATAACATATAATTCAAACTCAAACGCACTTTTGATTCGTCATAATATAGTCACAGAATACATAATAGTAGCTAAACGCTACAGAACGGACACTCTCCGCCTCCCGCCAAAATTAAACACTTACCTCACCCCGCACGATCAGGCTATAAATGGTCCACATTTTTCTACAAGGACGATACGCAACGAAGATTGACAACATTAATCAAATTGACTTAAAGTAATTTCATTATTTTGGATTTGTGATTATCGTTTTTCGTAGAAAATATTGTGCTGTTTAGTGTTTACGGATGTATTTCATCAGAAAAACGCGAATTTTTTCTTACGCTAGTCCAAATGTGCCAACCATAAAGCGTTAACACACACATTTGCAGTCTCTAGACTCTAGAGTGTGACTGTCAAAACGATAATTTTGTATGGAGTGTCCGGGGTGTGATATAGTTTTAACATTTGCCACTTTTTCGGAAAGTGGTTTCTACAGAGAATATCTGACAAGAAACTCTATAGTTGTTCGTTTTTTTATTGTTTAATAGTTTTACTAATGCACTGACTTTTTTTTCAGACGGCAATGTTGGGTGTATTCCAGAAACTCATCGCGTCCAAAACGAACGATCACGAAGGATTCTATCTTGTACAGACTTTGCTTTATAAGTTCGGAACGTGAGTCCTTATCAATTATTATAATATAATATGACCTCTATTCATATACAAAGGTGATACCTGATATTCGTTGTAAACATTTGTTGAGCAATAGTTGATTACGATATTGGTGGAAACTTTTTTTAACTTTGCAATATGCATCATCAATTCATCTTGGCAGCATCATGTTTATTAAATTTTGTCACTAAAAACATGGATACGGCGCTTTAAATAGTGTTGTGAAACTACATGCAGAAGAAGTCATGTGAAGTCATCTATAAATATACATTAACAAATACATTTTGTTCACACTATAATCCATACTTCCATACTAATATTATAAGTGCGAAAGTAACTCTGTCTGTCTGTCTCTCTCAATCACGCCTAAACTACTGAACCAATTTTCATGAAATTTGGTATGGAGATATTTTGATACCCGAGAAAGGACATAGGCTACTTTTTATCCCGGGAAAATGACGCAATCCTGGAAATCCCACGGGAACGGGAACCATGCGGGTTTTTCTTTGACTGTGAGGGCGAAGCCGCGGGCGGAAACCAAGTTTTAAATAAATTAATATTTACACACAAAATTATTATTTATATTAGTATTGTAATTACTACAAATAGTTTAGAAAAGAAACTATAGGTCTTTTTATGTTTAATTATTGTGTATTTTTTTCTATAAATGACTGTTTGTTTCTAAAATAAAAAATAATTTTACAGGACGGACATGCAACCGTATACAAAGCAAATAATGTCGCTTCTGTTCCAACGTCTGTCGTCGTCGAAAACAACTAAATACGTGCGCGGGCTCATCGCGTTCTTGGGATTCTTCGCGGCACACTTCGGCGCCGATACGCTGATAGATCTCATTGATTCCATACAAGCCAAGTGAGTTTTATTACTATATCTATATGTGTGCAATATACAGGCCAAGTGAGTATATTGTTATCTATGATCTATATCAATTAAAAAATAAGAATCTTAATTTTTAATTGGCATTGGCATAGGAAGTAATGATTAGGAAGTAAAGAATAATAATTAAAAATATAAATTTAGTTTTTACTATTGTGCACTTTGTCCTTTTTTGTTTTTGGGAAAGTAAATTTTTGTTAATCGAACAAGGAATTCTAAAAATACGGCCTGCGACTTGGTGTTGTTGCGCGCTATGTACCTACCTACCTAACCTACCGTTATCCGAGCCGCCGGCGGTCCTCCGGGTTGCCCTCCCTGCTAACTACGGTAATACGGGTCGCCCTCCCTGCTAACTACGGTTATACGGGTCGCCCTCCCTGCTAACTACGGTAATACGGGTCGCCCTCCCTGCTAACTACGGTTATACGGGTCGCCCTCCCTGCTAACTACGGTTAAACGGGTCGCCCTCCCTGCTAACTACGGTTATACGGGTCGCCCTCCCTGCTAACTACGGTTAAACGGGTCGCCCTCCCTGCTAACTACGGTTATACGGGTCGCCCTCCCTGCTAACTACGGTTATACGGGTCGCCCTCCCTGCTAACTACGGTTATACGGGTCGCCCTCCCTGCTAACAACGGTTATCCAGATGGCCCTCCCTGTTCACTAATGTTATCCGGGTCGCCCTCCCTGCTAACAACGGTTATCCAGATGGCCCTCCCTGCTAACAACGGTTATCCAGATGGCCCTCCACGTTAACTAAGGTTATCCGGGTCGCCCTCCCTGCTAACAACGGTTATCCAGATGGCCCTCCCTGCTAACAACGGTTATCCAGATGGCCCTCCCTGCTAACTAAGGTTATCCGGGTCGCCCTCCCTGCTTACTACGGTTATCCGGGTGGCCCTCCCTGCTAGCTACGATTATCCGAGTGTCCCTCCCTGCTAATTAAGGTTATCCGGGAGGCCCACCCTGCCAACTACGGTTATCCGGGTCGCCCTCCCTGCTAACAACGGTTATCCAGATCGCCCTCCCTGCTAACTAAGGTTATCCGGGTCGCCCTCCCTGCTTACTACGGTAATACGGGTCGCCCTCCCTGCTAACTACGGTTATACGGGTCGCCCTCCCTGCTAACTAAGGTTATCCGGGTCGCCCTCCCTGCTAACTAAGGTTATCCGGGTCGCCCTCCCTGCTAACAACGGCTATCCAGATGGCCCTCCCTGCTAACTAAGGTTATCCGGGTCGCCCTCCCTGCTTACTACGGTAATACGGGTCGCCCTCCCTGCTAACTACGGTTATACGGGTCGCCCTCCCTGCTAACTAAGGTTATCCGGGTCGCCCTCCCTGCTAACTAAGGTTATCCGGGTCGCCCTCCCTGCTTACTACGGTTATCCGGATGGCCCTCCCTGCTAGCTACGGTTATCCGCGTGGCCATCCCTGCTAGCTACGATTATCCGAGTGTCCCTCCCTGCTAATTAAGGTTATCCGGGTGGCCCTCCCTGCTAACTACGGTTATCCGGGTCGCCCTCCCTGCTAACAACGGCTATCCAGATGGCCCTCCCTGCTAGCTAAGGTTATCCGGGTCGCCCTCCCTGCTTACTACGGTTATCCGGGTGGCACTCCCTGCTAACTATGGTTATCCGGGTGGCCATCCCTGCTATTTACGGTTATCCGGATGGCCCTCCCTGCTAACGACGGTTATCCGGGTCGCCGGCGGCTTTTATGACGTTGGATTGCCGCTTTTGGTTGTTAATAAATAAAAATAATAAATAATGAAAAATAAAAATCTCCCACCCTCATAGGAGGCCCGTGTCCCAGCAGTGGGAACGTATAGGATGATGATGATGATGATATTAATTGTATAAATTAGAGTTTTAAAAATAATAGGATAAATAATGTTTTATCGTCTTATAGTATGCGCATGTCTTAAGTTTTTAATTTCGTTCTTTTTATATTATCTATTTAGTGCGCGTAGGTGCAAACTGCAAATCTTTATATTAGTATTGAATTTAAAAAGGCCAGAAAACTTAACTTTAATATAATATGACCTATTGTACAGATATTGAGATCAATGCAGATGCATAAGATTGCTAATATGTATGTATAAATGTATTGGTATCCAATAAATGATTTTAATGATTAAATTGCAGCATGTTCGCGATGTACGTGGAGCGCGTGCTGATCCCGGACCTGCAGAAGGTGGGCGGGGCTCTCGAGCGCAAAGCAGCAGCTGTCGGCTGCGTGAAGCTGCTCTGCGACAGCGCGCACTTCAAGCAGGGCTCGCTGGCTGCTCTGTGGCCGCCGCTGCTTCAGGTACAGTGCGTGCGGTGCAATGGCAGTCTGTACAATACACAATACAATGCAGTACAGTGTAGTACAATACAATATAATGCAAATAAAATAAACTACACTGTAAAAAATATTTCGCAATGCTTTTGAACGCCATCTTCCACGTAAAGTTTATCATCATTCTGCATTCGCTTAGACAAATTAATGACAACAACACTTTTGACGTGACAACGTCTTATAAATTGGTTTGCCGGGTGACACTTCAAGAAACTGCGTTACGCTCCGCTCACGTTATGCGCTCACAATGAGAGCGAGTGAGAGGCACGCGGGCATGGTTAGCCCGCCTAAGAGCGAGAGAGACAGACATAAAAAGTCGTTGTCACGTAAAACTTTCGCCCGTATACCGACTTTACAGGCAACCAATTTTTTTTCTTTTGTATTCGTAGTACCTTTTCGTGCGCGATTTCGCCTTCTTAACACCGTGTATTTAAAAAAAAGACGTTAAAATCTGTTGCGTAATTTTAAAGATATAGACACACAGACGTCGGAAAGTGACTGTTTTACACCATCTAATAATTAATATATTGCCATAGGCGCTGATCTCCGTGTTCGAGTTGCCGGTAGATGAGTCGAGTCTTCCGGACGACCATTTCATAGAAGTAGACGATACTCCCGGCTACCAGCCGCAGTACGCACAACTGGCGTGCGCACGCGCAGGGGATAGAGACCCGCTTGCTAGTACGTATATACGAGATTTTTAAAGGAAAAACAACTTGTTTTTTTTACTGGTAGTACAATTTGATTCAAACTTAAAAGTGGTTCGGAGGTTAGCTGCGAGTGCATGTACACTCAGAAACAGTCATGTTGTTTTACCAATGTTTAACTAAAATTGTTTTCTGTCTGAACGTACGATGTTCCGTGCAGCAACATTGAATCTGTACTGTACCTGGCTAATTTTGAATTTAAATTCCTATGTGACTTGGTAAAATAATGTTTATAATGATGTGAGATATAATAGGGTGTTACCAACTCACAAACTTTACTTCTTCATAATATTTGTATTTTGCAAAACTATTATTAACACGTTTTTCTTATCTTCACATGTGTGTTTGTAATTGAATCCACACTCGATTTCAAACTGACAAACTCAATTCAAACTTTGTACACTTATCAAGGATCGTTGACAATACAACCATTGTTTTTACTTATCTTTTTAAAGCATGTTTTATAGTTTTATATACTACACTTAGGGTGTATGGTGACGAAACAATTTGATGAGCTTATATTTTAAAGCGTGTTTTTTAACCTATATTTATTATCTTCCAGGTATAGACGATCCCAAACGCTATTTAGCGGAAAGCCTAGCGGCCATGTCCCGTACTTGCCCGGGCGAATTACCGCCCCGTGTGGCAGCGCTCGATGAACCCCATCGTCTCGCCTTACAATCATACCTCGCTGCTTATGGAGTACAATTGTGCTGATATAGGAATGTTGCGCTCGTTACCGGGCTCAATTAGACTTGACCAGTGGAAGTTGAATACAAGAAAAGTGTCCAAGTGAAGAAAAATATATGTTTGCAAAGTGCTCTAATCCGAAGAACTAATGTGCTTGACTGACGAGAAATAAAGAAAATATGTCTTAATTTTTATTTAAAATAATGGTCAGTAGTCTCAGGATAAGACAATAAAATTATATGGTAGCTGGATTCAAAAATAACAGACTTGATTGATCATCTAATATATAATCTAATCGACCAATGGTGACACGGCTTTAACACACCCAACTGGACAAATAATAAATAAAATACTTCAAAAGTGATGTAAATATGTGATTCTCAAGAGAATCCACGAAATTAGTTACAATGAACGATTTATGATAAATTCTACCACATAAATATTAAGTGCTTTCATTGGTCAAAGTGCGGGTCAAAGTGATGGATTTTATAGTGTAGTGTTTAGTTGTACGAAACTGTTTTAATATTATGATATATTTTGGTATTCAATCTGTGTAGTGGATTAAAAACTCGTATTAATGTAATTAAAAAATGATGTCAGTAACAAAATCATAGTGTGAATGTAATATTTTCATTATATACATACTAATAAATACTTAACTTTTTCAAAACATTGCTTTTGCAAAATAAACTATTTGATGGACTGAATAGTTGTTAGTTTATTGGTCGCTAAAATTGGCTGTTTTCTTGTTACGTTCTGACGCAGAGCGTCGTTTCCTATGTTATTATGTATTTAAATAGTTGCTAATAGAAAGTTTTCTATGAGTCTCTTATTAGATTAGGTTTATAATGTGTCTTAATTATTATTAGTTAAACGAATAGACGTAAAACTTGTAGATTTTATATATGTGATATGTATAAAGATCTTTCTAATAGCAACTATCAATGATGAGAATGTATATCAGGATTTGTCACTTGCTAGATGTAATGATACTGAATAAACGTTTTCATAGTTATCTCTGCCTTTTATTTGTTATTTTTCTCAGTTTCAAAATTTATTAACACCTAAAAAATGCCTGTATCAAAAACTACAAAATAATTCAACATCGTTATATTTAAGAAAAATTTTATTTTAAATTTTATACTACGGATTTAGAATATCGTTTTTAACTTGAAGAATACTCAACCAACCAACATAGTCACTTAGTTCATACAGTAAATTTTAACAGAATTTATATTCATTAGCTACCTGAGTAGTGATTTTTGGCTCAAATATTCCATTAATTATACTTAACACATTTATAAGGAAATTATTATAAACCACAGATATTGTATTTTACAAGGTGTTAAGCTAGTTCTCAATTCAGAAATCAATTGTTTGTTTTGATTATTTCTCAACAAACGAGCTTTAACGAGCGTTAGCAGGTGTAGCAGTAATCTATACAAAAGCGTGCGTTGAAATGTACAGCAAAATGACTGCTCATGTATCTCGAAGCGCGCGGCTGACGCCCTCCCAACGCGCGTTTGAACGAAAATCTCAAAGCACGCGATTGACGAGCGCTTGATCTGAAACGCGCGCTTGCATGTGTACACTTCAATAGAATTCGTGGTTCTCGTTAGCAAAGCGCGCGTTTTAAAACGCATAATGTGTACCTACTTGCTCTAAATTTTCGTTCCAACTCTTCTAAATTGCAACGTATTCGGCTGATTCGTCACCCTGGTGACGAACTTATGCAATGGAAATTCAGTTTCGCAACCTTATATGTGTAATGTGTATACAGTCTCGACGGGCTGTCTTCAAATAGCAATGTAGTTGTAATCTTACCGATCTTTCGGCTCATACTTTCAGCATGTTTTGATGCTTATTTGCATTGATAAAATATATAGATATCTCTAATCAGGGTCATTTTTAACGATTTTAACGATGACATAGAGTGCAATGATAGGTCTAGTAGTAAAAAAAAACGCTCCAGTCTAAATATTTACCACGATGCTGCTTATAATTGTTATTATGTTGAAATAGTATTTATTTATTTATAAAGCATTATGACGACCATATAACGACGGCACCAACCTAGGGTCTTTGGCACAAGCATATAATATTGTCAGGGATTTTTGTAGCCAACAATTTGTTTCTTTTTTTTAGAAAATTAGCCAATTTTTATTACATCGTCTCAAACTTTTTGGTCTGTGTAGCGCATGTCGCGTGTATCGCATTCACTTTTACCGTGGTTTCATAAAACCACACAACATTTTTGTTTTTTTTTATAATCTAAAATGAAGCCGCATGATAAAGCTAGCTGCATAAATCAATTGCTTTCCATATTTTGATTTTTACTATATTTTAGGAGCAGGAGAGAAAAAAATACACATTCATAAATTTCAGCGATATATTTCAAAATCCGTCTCACTACATTGAAACGATCTAAACAAAACTTGAGTTACAACACCAAATTACACATTAAAATGCAGTAATACTACCAAATAGTTACACATTGGGCAGGTGTGCGGGCGTAAGGTGGTACATAAATCAGTTCGTTACTTGCTAATAACAAAAATCCTAGAATCCCATATAAGGAAAACTTATTTTGCTATTCTGTCTGTTCATTTGACAATTTAACGAATCGAACTGAAAACTACAACATCTACTACATTTATTACGCCATTAACTCTTATTTCTAATCTAAAACGTGGTCAAATAAAAACGGGCACCGAGTCATCTTGTTAGTAATGCGAAAAGACGTAGATATAAATTTTATTAACAATTCAACATCAAGTTACGAGTACAATATTGCGAAAAATGCTTGACCGCGCACGTTACACGATCATAATATATTTTAAAACATGTAAATAAAGAAAATATCCAATCACCATTCTTAAAACTACGAAAAAATAAGTGATTTTTAATAAAAAAATTATTATACTCAGACTGAATCACATACTTGAAAATTTTTAACAATTTTGCCATCGCAAACTCATTTCATAAACACAATTAATGTTAGTATCGAATAACAAGTACAAAACTGTAAACGAATTATTTTACCGCCATTTAGCAACTAAACAGAATACAGAACGCGAAATGAAACTGAATTTTAATATAATCGTAAGATAAAACTTGATTTTAGCATTTTAGATAATTTTAGTAGTATTTTTAGTTGACACAACAATAAGACACAGTAATTTTAAGACACATTTCAAAGAAAAAGTTGAAAAAATTGTTGGAACACAAAACCACAAATTAGTCCAACCATTTTCAGTATAAATATAAAACACTTCACAATCAAGATATATCTTATGACTAATCAATGAGGGTATACAATCCCAAATACACAAAGCGCGGACTCTAACGAACATTATGAATACAGCAACCGCTATTAACTTTACTTTTAAATTTCATTATACAAACAAATAATTTTTGAACGCATCCAAAGCATAAGTTATATTGCCATTATAAATTTTACAACATAATATTACCAGCATACAAAATTAAAAACGCAATTTAAATGCTGATTACTTGAGACAAAAAGTACTCAATCAAAACTGCTAGTACACATTTCATGAAATGAAATTGCCAATATAATGAGCAATAGACATTTCTCCAAATCTTGCAAATTGCCAAAATACATTTAACCAAATCAAATTGCCAGTATATAAGTACAAAATAACATTACCAGTGCACATTTAAAGAGATAAAATTGCCAGTATACAAAATTAAAACTTTTTAATAGCCGAATCATTTGAGCGCGCACTCAACGAACACCGCGTGTATTGTATATCAGGCGCCGACGAGTGCGGGGACGTACCGCGGGAGTACTCAGATATATTTTTAAACGGTTTTACCAAATAAAATAGCCAGAACACATATAAGAAACAAAATTGCCAGTATACAAAATTAAATCATTTTTAATACCATTAAAAAAAGACGGGTTGCACTCCGGGAGTGCTGGCAGAAGTGAAAACTTGATTATTAACGTTGAGCATGTTTGATATCCATCCGTCACGCTTTTTCGATCAGGTCACGTGTCCTGACGCGAGTTTAAGATTTTATACCCAACGCCGCTAAAGAAGTTTTCACTTCAAAAATTGCCAATATACAAATAAGCGGAATCACTTGAGCGCGCACTCAACGAACACCGCGTGTATGCTATCGGGTGCCGGTGTGTGCGGGGGCGTAGCGCCGGGCGGGGGCGAAGGCGCGCGGCTCTGCGGGCCCGAGGGCCGAGCCTCCACTGTGATGCTCGTCTCGCTGAGCGGCCATAGGTCTTTCAGTACCGCCCTGCGGAAGGAAAATAATTGTTTACATATGGAATAAAATATACATATATCAAAATAAGCTTTTTTTGTATGAGTGTGATTAACAGAAATATCTGCGATTACAGGTTTATGGAAAAATTTGAGTAAATTGGAAATAACAGTTGTTACTTTGTTTAATCCCTCAGTCCCGGAATCACAGACACAATAGAAAATCTATTGTGTCGCGGCCCGATCGGGCCGCTCGGTGGTCAATGGGTTAATAGTATTAACCAATATAATAGTGTTGACTGTACACAGTTATTTTTACACTTTGTAACAAGCAGTCCAGTGCATCGCGAGTAGAATCCCAGATTTATCGAGCATTCCGAGCGGTTTGATAGCAACATATTATACGAAAACAACTTCATTAGAAAGTCAATACAAGAACCACGCGAGCCCAGCTGCATGTTAAGTCAATACAAGAACCACTCACCACAAGCGGCGCTCGACCACGGCCCGCACACGCGGCACCGGGAACCCGTTGAAGGGCGCCGCCACGGGCAGCGTGTACGCGCCCATGTCGCGGAACACCAGCCAGCCGCCCGCGCGCTGACCGGCCAGTTGAGTACGAGGTAAGATGCAGTCCAGTGCATCGCATGTGGGGCCCCAGATCGAGCACTCGGTTGCCGGCTCGGAGCTCTCCTGCAAAATTGAATACTTTATTAAGTACAATTATTATTAATACACTAACTGCGCTTCACGGTTTTACCCGCATTGCTCCGCTTCTATTGGTCTTAAAGTTCTATCACACGAACGGCAAGTTGTGAACGACAGAGGCTACTTCAGCCGTCGACATATTGACTGCAGCCGCCGACGCGTCGACGACTGACTTCGACGGCTAAAGTAGCCTCTGCCGTTCACAACTTGCCGTTCGTCGAGTAGAACGCTAAGTGTGGTGATATAATAGCCTTCCTCAATAAATGGGCTATCTAACACCGAAAGAATTTTTTAAATCGGACTAGTAGTTACTGAGATTAGCGCGTTCAAACAAATAAATAATCAAACATATTCTAGTATAGTGATAATCAAAAGGGCAAAGGCCATTGATTCGCAATGACTCAAAATGGTCTGAAGAAAAACTATGCCTACGCGTCTATTAGGCAGAGTTTTAGAATGTGCGTATACAATTGACTGAACATTTACCGTCTTAAAATAAGGTGTTAATTCGAATGAAATTTACAATGTCATGTTACGCAGCTCCACTCGGAGATTTTTAGTCGTCAAAACAATTTGTTCAGTTAAACTAAACTGCCCTTTATAAATCACTGAATCTGGTATAAATCACTCCGTTCGATACCAAAAACCACGACCTCTTGTTCTACTCTTTCGATTTTGTAACAAAGGACATTTCATTATTTAAAAAATATAATTATAAAGCACTAGCTTTCCACCCGCGGCTTCGCCCGCGCAGTCAAAGAAAAACCCGCATAGTTCCCGTTCCCGTGGGATTTCCGGGATAAAACCTATCCTATGACCTTTCTCGGGTATCAAAATATCCAAATTTCATGCAAATTGGTTCAGTAGTTAAGGCGTGATTGAGTAACAGACAGACAGACAGAGTTACTTTCGAATTTATAATATTAGTAGGGATTTGAATGCTATAAAACGTAAAATAAAATATAAAGTACATACCTCAAGCGGCTCAGCGGTGACCTGCTGGTGGTCGTACAGCAGACAGTTGAAGGAGCCGTACACGCCGTCGTTGATAAAGTACATCGTGTGCTTGTCACCGCTCTCCGATTGTATCTGTGATACAGTTTATGTGTTATTTATTGGTATTACTCTGGTTGAGTTGCTTTTTATTTCATACTAGCGGTCCGCCCCGGCTTCGCCCGTGGTACATATTTACGTTTTCTCTACATAAAAACCATCCTCGTACTTCAAGGAATATAATAAAAAAAGAATTATCGAAATCGGTTCAGCCGTTCTCGAGTTATGCGCTTACCAACACATTTTGCGATTCATTTTTATATATAAGAAGATAGGGCCGATTTTTCAATGCTTGGATAAAACTTATTCGTTGAATAATGTATAAAACTACCATTTTAAAAACGTATTCTAATTGCCCGCATTTGACAGTTTACGTGACATTTTAATATTATCGTGTAATACTTTATTTGACGGATAAGTTTTATCCAAGCATTGAAAAATCGGCCCATAGTATGGTAAAATTAAATTAAATAATAGATAGAATAGCTTATGCGTTAGTTTTTTGGTATACTTTACTAAACTACCTAACTACTGCGTATAGTATAGTTAAGTTGAATACTATAGATACACTATTATATTGTATAACAATTAAAAAAAAATGTTTTCTAATTTTTTTCTAGGAAGACAGTGGACACCAGGAATTAAACAATAAAAATGTAAAAAACCAGTGAAAACGTGTTACATGTCTTAATTTTCCCGAACCTCTTTTTTTAATATTATAAAAAATGTACAGTACATGTATGAACATGTATGTACGTACAAATTTAAGTTCGAGTCCCGCCTCGTGACCGAATTTTTTATATTCTTTATAAATTTTATTTATACAGCACTAGCTTTCCACCCGCGGCATCGCCCGCGCAGTCAAAGAAAAACCCGCATAGTTCCCGTTCCCGTGGGATTTCCGGAATAAAACCTGTCCTAAGTCCCGGGGTAAAAAGTAGCCTATGTCCTTTCTCGGGTATCAAAATATCTCTATACCAAATTTCATGAAAATTGGTTCAGTAGTTTAGGTGTGATTGAGTAACAGACAGACAGACAGAGTTACTTTCGCATTTATAATATTAATAATATATTAGTATGGATAAAATTGTGTCAGATATTATTGCCTCCTAGGTGACGTCACATATTTATGCTGTGAGAGGTTATCACAATTATTTGCTGTACATTTTCGTCACATAATTTTGATGCCACTTTATTATGCTGCCTACTAATGTCAGATATTTTTGCTGTATACGGGCAGACAGATATTATTGAACTCGTTCTTGTGACAGATATTTTTGCTAATCTGCAAATAGTAATATATTTATGCTTCTGACTGTACGCACCTCTCTCGAAGCGTGTATCATAGCGGCGAGCGTGTACGCGGCGGCCGCGAAGTATCTCCCCGGCTCCGCGATTACGCGCACGTCGCGGTCAGAGAACTTGCTGTCCAGCGCCGCGTTTATCACTTGAGATACCTGGGTAATTATTTATTTATTAGTAGTTGTTAGAAGTTTTTTTGAAGTGAAACTTCTTTATCGGGGTTGGACAAAAATTTAGTGTAACATTTTTGCGTTACGCCGTACGCGTGACATTTTTGCGTTACGCCATACTCGTGACATTTTTAAGGTCATAAAGAAGTTTCACTTCTTACGTGTGTACTCTAGTACAAGCATACATTTTTTTTTTATATTACTGCAACAAGGCAATCTGTTAGAAAACAATTGGCCCTTATATTGTATGGAACTTCATCCGGGAGTTGTTAGAAGTAATGTTGAGTTTAAGTTACAAAAGGGATCTTTAAGGGATGAATTTGTTTTGTAGGTATCCTTATGTAATGTATAATAATAGAAATGAAATACAAATTTAAATATGGCTTCAAAAAACAGCTACTTACGGAGTTTCGTTACTACGAAACAAATATGTGCAGGTAATAGTTAATTTGATATCTATGAATATTTTTATTCACAGCCACGAACACCGTACAATAGGTAGTTGGATCCGACAAATCATGCACTCGAGTGTGCAGGATCCCGCGTGAAACGTATTACTGGATCCCGCGCGCGTACACCGCGCACTCCCGGGCCCCGGATCCCACGTGTCACACGCACCTGCCGCAGGTCCGCAGCGGAGTCGCCAGCGAAGCCGCCGCCAATGTCCAGCAGGCGCATGTGCAGGCCGAGCGAGTCGCCGAGCGAGAACAGCCCGCGCGCGAGCTGGATCCCGCGCGCGTACACCGCGCACTCCCGGGCCCCGGATCCCACGTGGAACGATACGCCCACCACCTGTTGTTTTTTTTTAAAAGGTTAATATATGTTATTGAGTAAAAGCTTAAACTGCAATAGACAAGAAAATTTATCAAACAATTACCGCCTCACCGCACATACTTATACCGCCCGGCCTACAGCCACTGAACACAAGCTATAGAACGTTTATCGAGCAAATTTTGTCTAAGTAGTGGCAAAAATTATAACTTTAATTAGCTGCAGCGCTAAATCTAAATAATGTCCTTTACCTTACCTATTGAAATTTGAAATAATAATTTCAAACAAATAGAGCTTTATATAGCGCATGCACGTTAAAGATATATTAAAATTAATAAATAACCCCTTCTTTCACCAAAAGATAAATCTTTTCTTAAAAGAACATACAATTTTTTGTTGTAAATTCGTATTAACCCATTGAGCCCCAAACGGCCCGATCGGTCCACGACACAATAGATTTTTATTGTGTCTGTGATTCCGGGGCCTGAGTTATTAAAATATACGTTTCTATAAAAATACAACACAATATGTCCAACAAATAAATCCAAAACACACTCACGGCAAGCGACATAACAGCGGCCAGTTTGAGCAACCGCGGCGCTTCGACGAGCGGCTCGCAACCGAACTTGATGCCGAGCGGGCACTGCGCTGACATCGCGTCGCAACGGATGCGGATCACCAACCTTATACACGTATATTATATTATGTATTTATAATAAAATATATTTAATTATGATTTGAGCGAATATTTAAAAAAAAACAAAATTATCACTATTCTTTAATTTGATAATGAATAAAAACAACTATGACCCGTTAAATCAGGGATAATCATCTTAAAAAGGAATCTAGTTTTATAAGATAGAATGTTTGCGGAATGTATGCATTATAAAAAACACCAAACCCAATATATGTAATAATGTTTTTTTTTCCAACGCAATAATTTTTGCTCACCCACCTCCTTTAAATGTGTTTTCCTTGTTCAAATTAATGGTAGCCTGGAAGAGATCGCTGCCTAGCGATAAGGCCGCCATTTGTACATACTTGTATCTGTTTGTTATTTTTCTGTGTTTTATGTAAATCTTGTGTGTGTGCAATAAAGTATTATCTATCTATCTATCTATCTATCTATCTATCTATCTATCTATCTATCAAACCCATGAAACTGAATTCAAAGAATGATGACGACGATAATTATGATAATGATGACGACGACAATAATTATGACGATGATGACGGTATACTCACTGCGCATCGGGCGAGTACTGCTTGATCTTGTGCAGCTCGGTCTCCGAATCGAACGTCATGGTGGTGACGCCGAGCGCGGTCGCGTGACGGATATGCGACGCCATCTTGGCCGGGTTCGCGAATATTATGCGCCTGAGGACAAATACATAAAAAAATTATGAAACAAAAGCATGATAAATCTCAATTTATGTTCTTTTCATTAACTGTTAGTACCGGTTTGCAATCAAACTTTGTGTAAAAGGTAACACATTGGTAATTACATCTACATAATTTTGATCGAAAATATTGCGATCTATTGAACTTAATTAACAATAAAACTGACCACTGTCTATTTATACCCTTGGATTTTCAATTGCAAAATCATTCTTATTCCTTACTAGCTAAGATATACTTTAACTCACTCAGGCTTAACGCCGATGTCGGTGACGAGCTGTATCTCAGCCTTCGACGCGCAGTCGAACCCGGTGCCGAGCGCGGCCAAAGTACGCACGAGCAATTTGTCGTCGTTGCATTTCACCGCTGTAAAACAAGATTAGTATGAGATTTTATATAATAATCGTAGTAAATAAATTCTTTATTGACAACATTTTATAGTAATACTAATAAGTCTCTGACTCTCAAACTTGGTAAAAGTAATATAAATGTCATTGCAAAAGAGATAGGGACGGAATAATAGGCCAGAGAAGTTTAGAATAAGAACTGTTGGATACTAATTAAAAAGCCATTAATCTATGTGAAACTGACAAAGAAGCTTCAATGGATTAATAAAAATGTTACATGTAAACTGTATTTCCCCAAAATAAATTGCCTTATTGATCCCAGAGTTAATCAGAACATGCCATCCAGCCCACCCCCAAAAGATCTATCATCCAATAACAATGCCATAAAATCTATGCCTATTTTAGGGTTCCAAATTCCCTTACCATAGAACGGCTCAACTCGCGGCATGTACTCCTTCCACTGGCGATACCGCTCGACCACTTCACCCAGGTCCATCACGTAGAAGGGGTCCTCCTGCGTGCCCTCCTCCACAATCTCACATAAATAAAACTTATGCCTATTATAGGGTCCTAAAGGCTCTTACCATAGAACGGCTCAACTCGCGGCATATACTCCTTCCACTGGCGGTATCGCTCGACCACTTCGCCCAGGTCCATCACGTAGAAGGGGTCCTCCTGCGTGCCCTCCTCCACAATCTCGCGGATCACGCTCACGGGACTCCACTCGCCGTCCATCACGCACACACGCTCCTCGTCGATAACCCTCATCTCGCCGGGGATCATTAAACTATCTGCAGGATATCTTTAAACTATATTATAGATTGTAGAGGATGTGCCCAATAAATCAGTTTTCGTGGAAAAAAGGATGGAGAAAAGGTGTAGTTGGAGAAAAACAGTGGAAAAGTATGGAAAATGATATACTAACTGAATCAATTTTATTCCGAAAACTGGTGTGTAAAGGAAATTCTTATAGATGAACAAAGCAAGTTATTTATGTCAATTTTAAAGACTTATTGAGACACGAACTCGTGCCAATAGCAAAACTCAATGTTCAGATATTATATACGTAGTGTCTTTTGCTCCTCATATTAGCATATTTTAATTAACAAATAATAGCTTGACTGTAACACAAATTGACGCTCTATATTACTATCAAAGTGAATTCTACAAAAAACTTAACGGAAATCAATTTTTCGTATCATCTGAATATGCAACTTCTTTCTAGTAATTCAAGTTATTTTTAGCAAACAATCTTATCTCTAACGTGGATTAAATATAGATAGAGTTAGAACTCACCACAAGTTCGGATCGTTTCAAGGATCTTCACACAAACAGTGCCGACACAATGCGAGAGACGCGCTCTGTCCTCCAACGGGCTGCGAGCCTCGGCGGGTGCCGAGGCCGAGACAGCCGGCTATCCTGCGCTCGAGAGAATTGACGACGGTCCGGAGATGGGTCAAGTGTACTCGGTGCCCGGTGGCGGCGGCCCGTTAGCGATGCTCCACAAGTGTCAGCTGCGGGCGAGACGCACGTGTGAAGTGGCTTTATCATCCTATCGCTGTATTCCGATAAACAGCATTGAGATCAACGAAATCAGTAGTAATCAGGCATGCTTATCAAATGTGGCAGTTAATACATGCATTTTGGAGTAAGAGTGATCAATTTATAGATAAGTGAGGCTGGGAATTGTAATAGAAATGAAATTTGTGAATGTCTTGTATTTCAGGAAACACGATAGCTTAATGTTTATCTCCTAGCGTCAAATGTTGACCCGTTATTGTATAAAGGGGATAACATTGTATCTGTATTGAGAAATACAGGCATGGTTGGCATGGCACAGTGTCATCTATTTCTTTTAATATATTGACCTTCGTATTTATATTTAGAAATTTACACATTGAAATTTACATTGTTATCACTTATTTATACTACAATTTTAATTTTAGTTTTTTAATTTGTCATACAGTATAAGGAAATGAATTCATCAATTTTATTGATTACTATCATACAGTGTCTTGAAATAAATGGAACTTCCATTACATATACATACAGTGTAAATTAGACACCGGTTTTATTTACTTAATAATTAGATTTCGACGACACACACTAGCAACATTTAAAAAATATGTTTGCTGTCCACACCACACATGTAGCTATTATTTTATATTATTAACTTTAACAATGTGGCATTCTGCAAAATACCATCTTGACATTTAAGGATGGACAACTGATTGCAAAATCTATTAATTTTTTATGACCTATACTTTCCATAAAAGTGTCTTCATCGCATAAAGTTAATCGAAACATACACGTTCATAATTATATGTTATAAGTCATCAAATTAAATGTCCCATTATGACTTAATTCATAACATTATAACAACCCATTATGTAATTTCACACTACAACACAGAACATCAGTATTTCCTTTCATATACACATGCTTTTGTTCTGAGCGAAGCTTTGGATATTGGCTATGGTTACCATTTACCAAACAGAATATCACCAACTGTTAATATGGTGGCTCTGAACTTCGTGTGATCGCTGCGCATTTAACAATTTATCCCACCCATCAGTTATGTTTCTCTTTATATGGAACTTCTAATATCTGGAAGGGATCGTCCTTACGACAGCCTTCCCTCTACGGTGCAAAATTTGTTATTTTTTCTCTCTTTGTAAATTTACTTTTTTTATTCTTTGTGTTATTTATGTTTTGAAAATTTTGTTTGATTATGTCATTGAAATACATATATGTTAAATAAATATTTTTTTCTGCCTTATGTCTGTATATAAAAAATAGTTTGTACTCACGCGTACGTGGTGTGTCGTCAGCGGGCCGGCTCTCGTCGGAGCCAGGGAGGGTCGACGTTGAGCGCGCGACGCCAGCAGCGCGTTGCGTGTCGCCCGGCACTGTTAGATGCGCCGGACTCACCCGGTCCTGTCTGTGAACCGAGATAAACAAATATTTAATAAAAACAAATTATTTGGGGGACAATATGAGGCTATTTAATGAAAAAATCATTGGTTGAATTGGTTTATGGGCCAGTTCCAGGTAAAATTTGTCGAAGTATTGGACAGTCTATAATATGATACCTTTACACTCGTACACGTTCAGACTAATAACAATAAATACATGCATGTTGACGCAACTCGAAGACGAGAGCCTATTTTGCGTGAAAAGAAACTTAGGAACTTATGAGGACTGCCGAAAACTTCAAACATACTTAGTGCTATCTTTTCCATAAAAGAAGAGGGAGTAGAGTTAACTATGACAATGCATAAAGGCCAGTTCAATGACATAGGGATCGACTCTTTGGACGTCTATTTGAAATGTTCAGTCATTTTAATCGATAGATAATCTAAGCCTAAGTCGAGAAACTGGCTATTACTCTATTAAGGTTTATTTCAACTGAATGAAAATAAAGTTATGCTTATGATAGCGAATAGGGAGAAGATATCTTCCTCGATTAAAAAAGTATTTGGCAAACAAATATATTCTGTTTTTCTTGCCATTGACGTCGTTTCCAAATACTTTAATCATATTGTTGATATCGCTGTTACCACGACAAGCGCAGTTAATAGTTTCAGCCTTGAACCAAGCGACTCTAAGATAAAACTTTTTGAGTTGGCAAATAATTGGCAACCGGCCCGATATCGCAAGATAAGGGGACCAAAGTTACGACGAAAAGAGACATTTTGCTCGATTCGCAAATAGATCATGTGCGACTTACAATCAATATAATACATATAATATGTATGTATTATAAAATGTTTACACCTTGAGGGCAGATGCAGAGGGACTAATCTTACTCCTAAGTGTTATTAAAACAAAGCTTCTGTTTTCAAGTTTCCACATTCCTGAATATTTTAAAAGCCTCCTAACGGTATCTATTACTTTCACAGATATTGAAAGGGCCTGTATTTGCTTATTATTATTGTTATCCTTACAATACACATATTTTACATAGGCTCCTAATTGGTCATGTTGCTGATAAGTCATTAAGTATAATCACACAGAAGTTTTCCAAACAATAATATGACAATACTAGTCATCAATCGAACAGTATCATTAAATGATCTACAATTCCCGTTATCTCTTGTAGAACACAATCGAGCGTAAACAAATCAATCTATTCCGGAAGGTCAAACTATTCAATACCAATTGATTATAGTTGTTTCATCTTATTATTATTTACATATCTATGTATCTATAGATATAATAAATCTGTGAATCCGTCTGCAGCCTGGGTTTTACCTAAAACTACTGAACTTTTTAAAGTGAAACTTTTATTACATCGTCTCAAACTTTTTGGTCTGTGTAGCGCATGTCGCGTGTATCGCGGCTGCCGAGTAGGTATACCTACTCGGCAGCCGACCGACACGCGACATGCGCTACACAAAGCAGTGTTCGGAACCGTTCGAACAGTTTCACTTTTACCGTGGTTTCATAAAACCACACAACATTTTTTTTTTGTTCTTATCTATTCGTTTTCGACAACATACTTTTATGCTATAAATTATTTTGAATTTTTTTTGACGCGCACGGTCGTGGGCACAGCTAGTATTATTATTTATTACGTAAGTATGTAAATAATAATAAGAACGAGGCACACTTCTTTCCTTATCAGTATTCAATTTAATATTTAACGGTAACAAATCATTATTTAAACAATATTGGGGTCCTTTATCATATTTATTCTAATTTAATTTGTAACAAATAATAGATAAAAGGACATTAACATTAATTTAATGTATCGTTTTGTGTATTCAATTATACTAATTAATTAACAACACCTTTTTGTACTTTCTAAATAAATTAAATTCTTAGATAATTTTATTTAAAGCTATAAAAATATATTTTATACTAGCTGTTATTACCAAAACCATTCAAATCGAATCCAAAGCCAAGAATCACAATACTCGAATTAAGTCGAATTTACCGGCTGTTCGCTACCGAACTCTGATTAGTACGCGATTAGTCTCTTTAAAATACTAGAGATTTAATCTCGTGCCCACGGACATAGATAGACTACGCAAGTACCGCGATCTGTATGAAAACCAAGCGTGTCATATTTTTTGTACTGACCTTGACGCGTTATGACGTCACGAGCGCTTTTTAGTGATGGTAATTTCATTTTACGCTTAATCGATTAGGACGCCACTCGCGCGGCGATTCTAGTATCGTCCTATCCCATCGAAGTAAATCGAAAGAAATCAGATCAAACTAGATCTATGTCTAGGTAGTCAAATAAATGAATCGTAATCGATTACAAAATCGATTCAAGACTGGACTGACTGGAGGAATGATAAAATAAAGTTATAAACCTTTTAATATTCTAACAAGTAAACTAATGTGTTTTAGCTTTTTCTTACATATGCCCATTGTGTTACCATGTACTACGTACTAGAGAGGCCATCGAAAGAAAGTAATGAAACTGTCAATCAATCAATCTTTATGTCCCGTTGCATCGATCCATTTTTCTTTTATGTTCGGGTTACTTGGAAAACTGAAAAAACAGACATAGTCTAAGCAATAAGGAGTTTTCTTAAAAAACTCCCAAGATGACACTTTAACTAATGGCGTCCATGTCATAATATTTATTTTTAGTACCTTTGTATTAAAATACTTAAAACTTCTAGGTCAAGTCTTATTAAATGACAAAAAAAAATCTATGCCTTTTTTTCTGAAAAATTGCTCCTTCAAATTATCATTTTTCTGTTCGATTATAAAATCGATTAGAATCGAGAACTGTTGCATCAAATGAACATCACTAACCACAAAATTGGACAGAAAAATGAGAAGACGCTATTCATTGCTTGTTATCATACGACGCGATCTTTACCATGCCAAGTAAAAGCCGCAATGTATTCCGAATCATTCCGTATGGTTTGGTATCCATGTTTGTCACGATCGTTTTCCACAGATATTCTTTATTTGATTTTAAAATAAATAGTGCATATTCTGATTAGAAAATTACTTACCGGTGGAAGGAAACATCTCTGCTAACTCGGCCACTCACAGCTATGGAGTTTCTACAGTTTATAACGGCGCAATTCGGCATTTTACTTTATTCAGCTTCACGTCTTTCCTTGGCGAACTGCAAGCGCGGACTGAGTGTAGGCCAGCGTCAAGTAAGGTTCATAAACTTAGTTTGGACACGGGAAGTACATACACTCGCTTAGTCTATCTTGATACATGTCTGTGCTCGTGCCCATCGAGATACCGCTACCCAGGGCGGTAGCGGATACCGCTCGCTCTAGTCTGAATAGGCCTTTAAAGTAAATATGTATATCATACTGGTAACTGGACTAGCTAGAATATCGATTCAACGTACGATTGTTTCAATATTCACTGTAACAAACCCTCCATTAGTTTTAAATATTTATGAAGAGTCCCATTCTTTATGCTAATGCGCATGGCAAAGACGCTTACGTAATAATTATGTTATATTTCATGCAAGAGTATCGTTAAAACTATTATGTAGAATGTAAACTTTGCAATACCGGTTTTTTTTTTCTAATAAAAATACACCGGTAGGTATTTTACAGTTAAAATTAACTTTATGGGATCTATACTCGTGTATTTCGCTTGTTAGTACAGCTATTTTTAAAAATTTCCATGTTATAACAATATTTTTCTGAATTTAATTATTGTATATTTCATTTGTTTTCAATTTCATGAAATTTCTTTTTCCTTATATTATAATATCCAGTCACTACTCGCTATAGCCACTCTCTTTGACTAAAATTCGTGATAAAACATACTTAAAAGAATATAATTATTATGCAATAAGTACTTAATAACAGAATTACAAACATACCTATTCGTTTCAAATTTCAATATTCTGCGGTTTCATGTGTAAGCCTTATTTTATTATGACAAGCAATTATTTTTAAAACATTACATTACATTCCTTAATCAACATCACGCATAATATAAGGCCATACCTATTTGATGGAAAGCACAGAATATTTATCCGCAATCATAATAAAAGTTTTCCTAAATCGAGTAACAAGCAATGGCGCCAAGATATGATCCCACAAGGTCAATGTTACGGCAACCTCTTAACTTACGCTGGCACGTAATCTGTTTACTTTGGCCCACGTAGTAGGAAACTTATGTGAATTTATCACGTAACTATGATAGAGTGAAAAATGATCCATATATTAGTTAGATACATGCAAGAATTATTAACAGTAATGATTAATAAAAATGAGCGTGTGTGCCGAGCACACGTGTCAGAAGTGAAACTTCTTCGGAAAGATTCAAAGATACCAAAATAGTCGCCTACTCCATGACGTAACGGTATAGCCATTACGCGACCTTGAAATTTTACCCTCTACACGCCTAAAGAAGTTTCACTTCCAAAATATTATGTAAAATTTAAATATAACATACCCTTAATAGCGTAATTCTCAAAGCTTTTGAAAACCCCTAAGCAACAACCTGGCGGTTGTTGCTAAATGTCCAGCGAAATAGAAGGAAACGAAAAAAAAATTAGTCAAAACGACTAATTCAATAGAAATAAAATTCTAGTACGAATATCCAAACGCAGCTGTGTGACACTCGTCAAATACGCGGCAAACTGATAAAGATGTCTGCTGTTTCATCTATTTAACCGCGAACTTATCACACGAGAGATTTGTGGGATGTAATCAGTGTTTTACTTTATTATATTACATTGGCTTGTTTATTTTTAATGTAAATAAACTCATTATAATTGCTTCATAAAAATCACACTTTGATCACACGTTCGCACAATGTTGCCAGTTGCCAGTTAAAAAATGATACACGTTTCGGGATTAAAATATATGAACATAGATAAAAAATGGTAATTAGTATGGTAACGTGTACGTTATCTTATGCACACTGGGAAACGTAGATGTTAAGAACTGGCGTAGTACTAGTCTCGACTGCTATGAACCGCATCAACGAGGTCGCGAGGCTCTTTCGTTTAAACGACGTATATTTTAGACGATAATTAATATTGAAGGCTGCTTATCTAGATTTACAGAGTTCACATTTTATGACGTTCAGTCGTGTTTGATACAGTTTTACATAATATTAGTATCAATCGTTAGCCATCGATTTGCATCTGCTCGTAAATCATATCGACACGGTTCATGTTCGAGCGATCGATTCCTTTTGTTTAAAATGTAGATTATTTAAATAAACTCTATTTGCACAGTAGCAATCATTAATACCATCATATGTATAAACTAGCGGTCCGCCCCGGCTTCGCCCGTGGTACATATTTCGCAATAAAAAGTAGCCTATGTTCTTTCTTAGGGTCTAAAGATTATCTGTGCCAAATTTCATCAAAATCGGTCCAGTAGTTTATGCGTGAAAACCATACATACATTCATACATACATACAAACCTTTCCTCTTTATAATGTTAGTATAGATAACGTATATTGTTCCCAATTTAACATAAAATAATGACTATTTAGGTACTTTGTTTTACATAGTTCAAAAATATATACCTAAGTACCCAAAATAGGTGTCACAAATTATATACGTAATTAAAACCCTGCTATTAATTTTACAGGTGCGAAAGTAATAAGTATGTAGATATCTGTCTGTCACACCCATCTGATCTCACAAATGACGCAATTTTAACGTAAAGTCAAAGGTAAAGTGCAGCAAGCCGCGATCGAAGACGCGGGCAGAAGCTTGTTACAAAATATAGTTTTTCGGTCATATATTTAATAGTACCGGATATACCTACTTCAGAGTAGTACTATGACTACTATTGAATTAACGATAGCGCGTGCCCACGTTCATTGTATATGTGAATAAGATAAATTTCCTGGAAAACGGTATTGATAACGATTATAAACAGAAGAACAAGATAATATAAGTTATGGCTCAAAAGTATGTAAGTTAATTCCGTTTATGAATGTCGTTCAGTTTGCAGACACAGCTCCAAAATTATATTTGTAAGTCATAAAACAAATATGGATACCCTAATTAATTACTGACCGCCTCTTTGGTAAGTGATTAACGCGCGAGCGTAGAATGGAAGGGGTCCTAGTTTAGGTTTCGAAAAAAGTTTCGGTCTGGCAAGACACAGAAGGCAAGACACAGAAGATAGTTCATGGCTTTATAGAAAATCGATCAGTGAAACAGATGCATAATGCATCTCTCCTACCTAGGGGACACGGGAAATCACTTAAATAGTAATACTGCTGTTACTCTGTCTGCCTGTAAAAATGTACCCTCGAAAATCTATAGATACAATATTATAGCTATGCAGAAGTTCCGTGACCTATGTCCTATACAATATCGATTACATGTAAATGAATTTTGTCCGTTCTGATATAATAAATCCGCAGACCACATTCATCCGAAAGCTAGTCACAAATTTCGCAAATGCAGAGCTTTCGCATCGATCGCGATGTTATCGTAAATTGTTTGAATTGCATAAGCAGCAAAAGCATACAAAAATTAATACAACAGTATGATAACATTAATTCCGTAGACGTAAGATACATAATGATAGCAATAAATTAATAAATAAGTGGAATTCTACGTTTAATGTGACTAAGTTTTTAGCTACTAGCAATATAAAAAAGATTTACGACTGTAAATTTGCACGAAATTTTATCTAAACGAAACGTGAGGCACAATTTGTAAGCCCTGATTTAAATTCTTCAATTAGGGTGGAAACACATTGCTCGTCTGATGTCTCAACTCTTAACCTTCCATTAGTTGGAATTTGTTGGCACATACCGACCAATTGAACTTTCGTCGCAATGAATAATCGATCGGTATATTTCCTCCAGACTGTTATACAACACTGCAGTACAATGCTTGGTAAAATGGAAGAAAATCGGCTTTAAGAAAATGCAAATTAAAGCTGATAAAATTGCTGACACACATAATATATGCAACTGTGCACTATTTTATGATCATTAAACTGGGAAAATTATAAAAAATACCCTCATGATTCAAGACTATGATAGACTTCAAGGAAGGAGGCTTAGGAGGAACTATAGCGCCAGTCAGGGAAAAAATTTGAACAAACCTACACAATTTTATAATTTTCATCAATTACGGCCATTTTTATGGCAACCCATAATATTATATGTTCCTTAAATTATTGTTATTTGTTAAACATAATTTTCGATCAATAACTTTATGAGCGATGATGATGATGAGCGAGTGATCTTGTCCACTAGACCATAAACTGTTCCCCAATAAATCTTCAACACTCCATACATCCCTGACATTAGCATACATTCACAACACTTATGTGTATTCACCCTTACACAAACAGTATTAGCGGATACATCTCACCAGCACCTGTTGATAACCAACAAGATGCGGTACTTTATCAGATAATATACTAAAATTTCCAAGAAATGATAAGTCTCTGCTTTCTATATGATGCCTTGTGTGTGTCATATACATATTTTTGCTGTTTTCCTAGAATGTTGTTGGGTTTTAGTGCACAAATATTTTTGTATAATAAAATTGTGGAATATTTATTTCATTTATGAAAGTAAAGGTATTTTCCTAAGTCTATGTTCATTCAGTTTAATATCTACCTACAGCTAATTTTTATGTTATTAAATTTCCCAAAAGCTGATTTTGTGATCTGCACTTTACCAAATAACGATTTTGTGTGGTGGTATAAAATTCAAATTCCAAATTCTATGTAGTATATTTCTTTATACTTTTGTGTATTTTTACTGATTAAAATGAAAAAAAATGACAATTTTACTTACATTTATTAAAGAAACGCAATTCAAGCTCTCATTAAAGAGAAGTAAAAACAATGAGTATCACCAATATGTTAACATATTTTCTCACTTACAAATTTAACATTATTAAAAGATTGCTTATTAACAATAAAAATAGCTTATTGCTGATTATTGCTTATTATTACATTATTTTAAATCACTCGTAATAAGTAAAAACTGAACATGACAATAAAGTGGGACGAAATGATTAAAAAAAATTTCATTACAAGCTAATATTGACTTAATCACAATTCAATTATGTTAAAATGGAAAAAAATATAATAAGCATAAAGTTTATCCACTTACTAGAGCACTAAAACATTACCATTACCCAATCAAGCACACAAAGGAGACTATTTTTTGTGGGCCCACCAAGACTCGGTAACGTATAGTAATAAAAAAAAACGTGTAAAAATATAAAATTATATTATGAATTTTGAAGCTTCGTTGTTTTACAAACGAAACCGGAATCATGAAATCGAATTAAAAAGCCTTATTTTGATATCATCCCTGCTGTAGTGCTGTCAACAAACCAAGAACAATGGCCAACATTAAAAAAAACTGGAACGAAACGTTTTTATTGATAGAATGAAAATAAAACCAAAAAGCGAAAAAAATTGCCTTCAATAAACCACTTTAGAAACTGTTTTTATTCTTATTTATATGGAAGAATATGATTGATAGCGATTTTAAAATCCTGTCATTTATCAAATAAAACAATTTTTTTCTACTCAGCTAAAAAAATCCGTGTATCGAAACGTTATATCTATTGGCTGCTTTGATGGAATATGTCAGATTCCTCCTGTCGTAACTCGTAGCCCCCTGCGTCAATGTTTGCAATGAATGTAAGCAATGTTTTTTTACCTATTTTAAAATGAAATTGCTACAACTTAAGAGCGTTTAATATTACAAATTACAATTGAACATGAATTAGAATAGCTGTGCAAATGGATACCTATCCTAATATTATGTACCTACTCCTAGTCATAAAATATCACGTACCTAAATACCTACCTACTTAAATAATAATTTCTTATTGAATCAGTTTTCCCAATCGCTAAAATCGCATCAAGGTCCAGTAACTTGAGGTACACCCACTTATATCTATTTTCTATACTATTTATAACCAAATCGGGTCTCTGTGTTTGCGGTACCTTCGTTGTGTCCGATTTCCGAGCTTGGAATCGTGACAATGTATATGATGTTTTTAATATTTATTTATTCATTTATTTAACCCAGTTGTTACTATCGTTCTTTTAAAAGGACGCACCATAAATAAAATTATTATTAACAATGAGGGCATTTTTGAATAAAATGTTTATATTCATTTGGCACCTCACGGTTGTAGGAATTGGAAAATTAAAGTGTTGTGTCGTTTTATAACAGTGGTATTAGACCGGGAGATACTGACACAAAATTTCGAGTCATTTGTAACAGGATGGCGGTTCTACAGGGGTCTTAGTACGCAATGACAAAAAGAAAAATGATGGTGTGAACGCTGGTACCGGTGGGTTAGTCGCGTGGGCGTTAGTCGAACTCGTTGGAAAAATAGCGAAAGTCAAACGATTTGTAACACAAAAATTTTAGAATTTACCGATAGCCCATAAAAAAGAAGTAGGCGGTAGTGTCATGCCATACTTTTCCGGTATGACTTACAGCCCGCCATACCGACGCGAATGTGTTGATTTAAAAAAAACAATTATTCAACCATTTGTACCAAGCTAACTTTTGCACAGGTAACCATCGTCGTGCAGCCATTTACGAAAATCGCCATGCCATACTTTTCGGACGATTCCAAATGGTCGCCATACCGCCGAAAATCTGCAAAAAATTTTTATTTCGCCTATCTTTTTGTACCAGTATTGCATTTGGCTTTTTGGAGAGTATTTGATAAAATGTGACCATTATTATATTTGCCATACTTCTAGTAGGGGGAAAAAGTGCTGTCATACTTGAAAAATGAATTTATTATTAATTTATATAAGTGAAGATTTCCAACACCTAGATCTTTGAAATTTTGTATTTATATTCGTTGATCCTCAAACTTACAGGAAAAATAAGTGCCATACTGTTACAAATCGTTTGACTTTCGCTATTTTCCGATGAGTTCGACTAACGCTCACGCGACTAAGCCGCCGGTACCAGCGTTCACACCATCATTTTTCTTTTTGTCATTGCGTACTAAGAACCCTGTAGAACCGCCATCCTGTTACAAATGACTCGAAATTTTGTGTCAGTATCTCCCGGTCTATATATTTTTAAATTATTTTAGAATTTCTGCCATTTTCCATTGATAAATCAATTTAAATGTATTATCAATAAATTACAACAAATTACTTGATTTATTTTAAATACACGTAATTTGAAACTTGTTTTATCAGAAATATATATTACCTACTATTAGATTACATTTTATTTGTGATATTTATGCAGTTTTAATTGCCGTTCTTTTAAAAGGCCAGTAGTAATATGTACTACTATAGAGTACTTTTTTGCGCATGCACTCTTTGAAGAGCATCACAGCATCGGCGAAGCCATGGTGTCCTACTATGGCGGCCATCCATGCAAGCAATTCATAAGAGGGAAACCGATAAGATGGGGGTATGAATTTTGGGTCGGAGCGACACGATTAGGTTGCATAGTTTGGTGTGATCCATACCAAGGACAATCGAATGATGTTGGTAATCAAAACAAATACCAAAAGCCTCTGGGATTGGGTGCAAGCGTTGTATTACAGTATTGCCGATGTACTGCGACAAATATAGGGCAAAGCTGCATTCCATTTATTTTTTGACAACTTTTTTACGTCCATTCATCTCATTGATGAACTTCGAGTACGAGGAATATAGGCTACTGGCACAGTACGTGAAAATCGCGTCGCGAAATGCTCTTTGCCTGCTGCCTTTGAGAATTGAAAAAGACACCACACGAGGTACATTCAAGCATCAATCGACCAGAGCAGAACTTTATTTTGCAAATGGAATGATAACAGTGTTGTGACTGTTGCATCAAACTCTGATACGATTCAGCCTGTGTCTACGGTAAAGAGATTTTCACAACAACAGAAGAAAAATATACTTGTAAAAAAAGTACGAGAAAATGGGAGGGGTGGACAGATCCGACCAGAGCATCGGTTTGTACAAGACTTCTATCAGAGGCAAGAAGTGGTAATTTTCTTTGACTTGTCATGGACTAGATATGGCAATACATAATTCTTGGCAAATATATAAGTAAAAGGGGGCCATTATGATTATCTCCACATTCGTAGAAGTGTTGGAACTGCTCTGCTCGAAACATATAAGAATGAGGAACGTAAAGGTGCTAGAGTTTCCGTGAAACCTCTAGATTTGATGGAAAAGATCACATCATTAGGTACAGAGACAAGCAGCTTCGGTGTATAGAATGTCACAAGAAAGCCAATTTCTATTGTCCTAAATGTAATGGAACCTTGCATCCTAAATTATGTTTTGAAAACTTTCATATTGCTACATAAATATATGTGAAATGTATGTTGTCATTTTAATATCATAGTCTACCTACTTAGTAGTACATATTACTACCGTCCTTTTAAAAGTACACCATTTTCCGAGATTTCCACGATAGATAGAATTTTTATACTATTTTTCCAGTTAAACTTTTTGCAACATGGACACAATATGTAAATTTCACCTTAATATGATAACAAAAATTGTTTCAGTAACATCTGGGTTAAATATATTGTACCCAATGATTCGGATGGGTCACACAAGACAAATCGCTCATTATCAGTTAGTTTTTATGTAGTAACTAGCGACCCGCCCCGGCTTCGCACGGGTGCAATGCTGATACTAAATACACTACAGAAAAACTGTGAACGTTGTATATAAAAACATAGCGGCCCGCTCCGACTTCGTATAGATAGCCTGGCGGCCGGCCGGTACCGCCGCAAACGCTACGTCCCGCAATTTTTAAATCTGTAATATCTTCGAAAATATTCACTTAAATCATACGGTGTAAAGGGCCATATAGATCTATATTAAACGAACAATGTATGCAAGGTATTTAATTGGTTAATAGACCGGGAGATACTGACACAAAATTTCGAGTCATTTGTAACAGGATGCCGGTTCTACAGGGGTCTTAGTACGCAATGACAAAAAGAAAAACGATGGTGTGAACACTGGTACCGGTGGCTTAGTCGCGTGGGCGTTAGTCGAACTCGTCGTAAAAATAGCGAAAGTCAAACGATTTGTAACACAAAAATTTTAGAATTTACCGATAGCCCATAAAAAAGAAGTAGGCGGTAGTGTCATGCCATACTTTTCCGGTGTGACTTACAGCCCGCCATACCGACGCAAATGTGTTGATTTTAAACAAAACAATTCAACCATTTGTACCAGGCTAACTTTTGCACAGGTAACCATCGTCGTGTAGCCATTTACGAAAATCACCATACCATACTTTTCGGACGATTCCAAATGGTCGCCATACCGCCGAAAATCTGCAAAAATTTTTTTTTTCGCCAAACTTTTGGTACCAGTATTGCATTTGGATTTTTGGAGAGTATTTGATAAAATGTGACCATTATTATATTTGCCATACTTCTAGTAGGGGGAAAAAGTGCTGCCATACTTCATAAATAAATTTATTATTAATTTATAGAAGTGAAGATTTCTACCACCTAGATCTTTGAAATTTTGTATTTATATTTGTTGAACCTCAAACTTATAGGAAAGATTAATGCCATACTGTTACAAATCGTTCAAAATACGAATAAAATCATACAATAAAAAAAAATCTTATACACATTCGCCACCTCCCACAGGTATGGCATTATCACACTTCTATTTATAATCATTCAGGAGTTGTTGAAAAAAAAATTTTGGGTGTTACAAATGGTTCGGCGAAAAAAAAAATTTGCAGATTTTCGGCAGTATGGCGACCATTTGGAATCGTCCGAAAAGTATGGCATGGCGATTTTCGTAAATGGCTGCACGACGATGGTTACCTGTGCAAAAGTTAGCATGGTACAAATTGTTGAATTGTTTTTTTTTAAATCAACACATTCGCGTCGGTATGGCGGGCTGTAAGTCACACCGGAAAAGTATGGCATGACACTACCGCCTACTTCTTTTTTATGGGCTATCGGTAAATTCTAAAATTTTTGTGTTACAAATCGTTTGACTTCGCTATTTTTCCGACGAGTTCGACTAACGCCCACGCGACTAAGCCGCCGGTACCAGCGTTCACACCATCGTTTTTATTTTTGTCATTGCGCACTAAGACCCCTGTAGAACCGCCATCCTGTTACAAATGACTCGAAATTTTGTGTCAGTATCTCCCGGTCTATAAGGATTAATGCTGTATTGGTTAAAATCGTATCGAAAATTAGCCATTATTTTTCGTAAAAAGTAAATGACAAAAAAATGTTATTGTGGGTTATCCATAAGAGATAGACATATACCATCGCGGACTTTTCTATAGACCTTTTCAATGTGTATAATACTTAGTACATTATTTTGATAAAACTCGTAGGGTTCAGCCTGCGTTTGCAATGTAAGCGGAAAAAATGTAATTTTTTACGACATCTATTTAGAAACCTCAAAAATAACAGTACTTCTCCACTATTTAATGGATGTTATTATACATATAAACCTTCCTCTTGAATCACTCTATCTATTAAAAAAAACCGCATCAAAATCCGTTGCGTAGTTTCAAAGATTTAAGCGTACAAAGGGACATAGGGACATAAGGAAATAGGGACATAGGGACAGGGAAATCGACTTTGTTTTATACTATGTAGTGATGAGGTGAATGTTTGCACACGTATTTCTAAAGATTCCGGTTAAATCATGTAAAAGTAATGTCACCACTTTAATCTGGGGACTTCAAGGAACAAATTAACACTCATTTCATTAATATACGGCATACGCTAAGAAATTGAGGTGGGCCTATTCTCCAAACAAAAAAAATTGTCTCCTTTCATCACAACTTTATATAGTCGAAGGAACTTTCTGGAATAAAAGAGTTGTAACTAAAACATTTCTAGTAAAAAAACTGCATCATTGTGAATAGTTTTCTTTCCAAAAATTAGTTCCCCTTAATCTTTTCTAAGAGCAATTCCATTCTTCCAGACATGACCGGCTGTCCCTTCTTTGTTTTCTTGCTCAACTTCTTAAACCTCTCTTGCTTCTTCTTTTTATACTCTTGCAACTTCTGCATTTTCTCCTCTCTAGCTTTCTCTTTTTCCTGCTGCTGCTGCAATTTATCCTCCTTGACCTTTTTAAACTGCTCCTTCGCTTTTGCAAAAGACACCTTTTTAGGTTTCTGGTCGTTTTGCTCATCTTTCTCTATTAAATCTGGGTGCCGGACAAATCTTCCAACTTCACTAGAATCGGGGACATCTTCGTCAAATGTTTTCGGTTTGTATGTTCCAGCCATGGCATCATTTTTCATGGTCTTTTGATATTCATGTAGCAATCTCTTTTTCCTCTGCTCCTCCCATTGCTCAAGCTTGTATTTCTTGCTGTATTTTTTCAGTCTATAAGTTTTCTTATCAAATGGCTTCTTGCCATTTTCTGATGGTTCATTGAGGTCAGGTCTATTGTTATCAAAACTATTTTGTCTCTTTGTAGTCTTTGATGATTCCCCATCTTTCTTCTCATTCTTATTTGGTCTCTCTCCTTGATTTTTATTCTTCTGGTTCTTATTTGGCAAAAAGAAGGAATCCCTCTTCCTTTCCATTTTAAAATTTTATTCTTGTTCTTCAGACCTATAATGAAAGAAAAAGCGTGTTTCAACATAAAACAAGAAGAAAAGTAGAAAGTAAAAAAAATACCATGCAAAATAAAAAAGACTAAATGAAATAAAAATAAACACGCTTTTTCTTTCCACCTAGCTGTTTAGTTTTTATTCATGTAAATTGACTTATGTTTTCCATATTTTTAACCACTACTCTTTTTTTTTTGTAGGTGAGTAATCCAAACTAGCCTTAACTGTTTATTTATTCTATTCAGCTAATAAAGATAACAATTATCTAGAAATGAATTACTTAAATAAATAAAAATGTAGAGTCAACACTTGCATATTCTGTTTAAGGTTGATATTTCAGTTTTTTCATATTATAATTTTAGTTTCAATGCAGATTGCAGATGTTACTCAATATAAGAGGTTCAATGTTTAGTTTTATGAACATAATGAAGAACTGTCTGCTGAACTTGATTGGACCAAATAAAAACTAATCAAAGAATGAATGTCGTAATAACTCAAGCCCTGAAACCACAGACACAATAGAAAATCTATTGTGTCTGGGACCGATCGGGCCGCTTGGGGCTCAATGGGTTAAGAAACAATATCACAAATACAGTTGGGGCTCTTCATACATTAAACAACTCTTACAACACAACAACTAGTGAATATATATAAAAATATAATAAATATGATGGGCCAGCCTTGCCGTAATTAAAAAATAATTTGGTACTTTTACACAACTGCATTTCAGCAAAGTAAAAACTGACCATTTACTCTTTTCTTTGTACTTTCTTGTTGCGAGACCTTTTAAATTATTATTAGAGATCTTATATTTCATTATAAGATTGCAGGACAATTGCTGGTATAAATGCAAGATATAAAATAATCACAAAATTTTTTAAATGTGTATCCAAAAACTCTTTGCTTCAGTTAAGTAATTATATTATGATTTAAATTTATAATTCTTCACTCTACAAAACATATCTATTCTTTATCAATTATGTTGCGGAGAACATTAACACAGAAATTGGTTCAAAATTATCACCAAAGACAGAGAATATTTATTCAAGATATTATTTGGTAAAGGCTTTAGATAAAAAATTAAATTACCTAACATAGGTAGTTCTTAGTGCTATGGTGTAGTGGTAAGTATTTTTAAATTATTATGAATAGCTTCAAAAAATTTGAACATACTAAATGTTTTCAATCCAAAGGATTATATATTTGCCTGAAGCCCTAACCTAAAATTTTTCTATTTTTGATAATTATATTTGATAATTTACTAAATATGCTAATTAAATTAAAGATCCAACTAAATACATTTATAATGATCCCTGATACATAAGTTATCACTCCATACTTATACTATGATTGAAAATTTTGTAAAATATGAGTCTTGAAGAATATTCTAGGTTTTCAATAGGTTAGCTATTGAAGAGTTCAGCAGTGACGTACTAAAACGTCACGATACGATATGAATGATATGATTCAGTTTCTCCATTTAAGTTTTGTTTCATTATTTAATTATGAATGAATTGTATTATGGATGATCATTAAATGTTGAAAAGAGCAACAAAACTCTTGCTTCACGTATAAATGGGGACTACAAGTCAACTATAATTCGTCAAGGCCCTTGGTATGAGTAGTGCTGGCACAGCTGTACTTGAAAAAAATGTATTTAATGATGTATGCGTGCTATTTTTTAAGCTATGATAGATTGATGCGGTTATTTTAAGTTCAAACAAATGGATTTGATTTAAAAATGCAAGGCAGCTTACCAAATTAAGCCACCCACTGGGTAGGCTCTGAATTATCGGCGGAATCTTGATAGTTTAGTTGCACTTGGCACGAAAAAACTTAACCACGATTATAGATTTTATGTCACGGTTATTAGACTTTAAAACTTTACCGACCATGCCCTAATGTGAATTTTTGAGAAATTTTCCAAAAGGAAACGAGGTTTACGACTCGCGAAAATGTCACAAAAGGAACGAGGGAGAAGTTTGATGGAAAAAAAGGAGACAGCTATATCGAATTCTGCGCGCGCAGCGCCCTCGCCTACCCAAGTTTTGCTTGCAAAACGCCAATCGATCGCTCGTCAAGGTGCTGATGTAGAACAAAATTTCTTCTTAATTATTTCCCTTCCTTAAATTATTATAGATATCATTTATTATAATTGTTAAAGTAATACCACTCCTCTATTTTTAAATTTAGTAAAGGTACTAAAAATTTAAATTCGTTAAATTTGGCGTGAAACGGAACGTATGAGTTTAGTTTTAAAAATAAATCAAAGATGGCACTAGCCAGAGCGATCGAATATAAATATATGATAAATATAGTATCGAGATATTGCACGCCTAATAAGCGAAGCGTTGAGGTGGGTACCATAACTAATACTTAATCTGTGGTGGGTACTACTGTCACTTCGCGCAAAACATCTGATTTTTCAAACTTAAAATGTCTTTATGTATCATACATTGCACTTGTAAGATAATACATACTCACACATATTAAGAAAAAACACTATTTTTAACGTTCATGATATTTTTGATGTCATTTTTGTTATTTAAACTACTTACAGAACTTTTTTAAACTGTTTTTTAACTAAAAACAGTTTAAAAAAGTTCTGTCTTGGACGTCCGTGTGTCTGTATGTGCGGATCCTTTTTCTTGTTAACACGATAGCGACCGAAATACTTTACTAATCGAGTCTTTTTTTTTCTCTTACGCTTGAGTATGCTCAGGAATAGAACCCTTTCATTTTTCAGGGTCTGATTCGATGTGGTTTAATTGTTATTAAATAAACAAAAATATGTAATAATTAAGTAATAAATATTTATTAAAAAAAAATTATGAGGCGTGCACTTTTGGATTTTCCAAATTATTTTGAGAAAACCATGAGAAAACATGGAGAAAACCCTATTTTTGAATTAAATAACGTCTTATTCTTCACAAAATATTATGCTGATCTTGAAACTATGTTCGCTTCGATAATAAAGCTGCACTGATAGTGTCACGTGATAATGCATTGATAAAAATTTATTAATAACTAGCTTTCTGCCCGCGGCTTCGCCCGCGTTTTCAATGAAAACCCGCAGTTCCCGTTCCCGTGGGATTTCCGGGATAAAGCCTATCCTATGTCCTTTCTCGGGTATCAAAATACATATCTCTATACCAAATTTCATGCAAATTGGTTCAGTAGTTAAGACGTGATTGAGTAACAGACAGACAGAGTTACTTTCGCATTTATAATATTAGAATGGATAAAGGGCCAAACATAGTACCCTGAAGTATCCCACGAGCTAAATCAATGTATTGAAAAACCTCCTAATTCTACGACTTCCTACTGAATTTAGTTAGAGAAGGAAGGCGTCAAATTAACGATAGGTACATCAGTACGAAACAACAATCAGATATTAATTGCAGTCGTAAACAGAAATATTTGACTGTTTTTTCGTTTATAAAGTTCACTGAAAAACGGTTTTAAAATTATTTTCCTTTAGATTATTCTCCGTGGAGCGTGATGCCCCGACTATCTAGGACTACGGGTAATATTTTTCCCGCAATTTTTTACAGTGTACAGTGTACCCACTGCTATAGGTAGGTATATAGAATGACATTCAAAGAACTGTTCACAAATCACAACTGTTTACAATTTATCCGTTGTCCACCCCGACTGTCATGCTTTGATCAGGCTTTGACCATTATAGAGACATGATTACTATATGATATTCTCTTCACTTTCCGATTTATGTCCTGCGTAATAATTTCGAACTATCAATTGGTTTCGGATACTTTCGTGGGACTTTATTAATTTTTTTGGGTCAACCGGAGACCGAACGTTGATACAACTTAAGGTGGCGGTTCGCGCCGCGACAGAGACAAGCGACCGAGACAGGAGACCGCGGCCGAAGACCGCGACCGTTACTTGACGTTCGGCAATGTATAGGCGACAGTTCGCGAGCGAGACAGAGACAGGAGACAGAGACGCGAGACGGGAGACAGCGAGACGGTCGCTGCCCCAGACCAGTAGTGTCTCGTGTCGCGCTCAAAAAGCACATGTGTTTTGTCATCAAACATTAGGTGCTTGTTTACTAATAGCGAAAATGATCCTTCTTGGCCTCTAGTTAAATATAATTCTTTAATAGGTAATATTCTTTTAGTTTTGTATTTGTAATAATAATATAATAGCAAATCATCGTCTTCTTCTTCCTCCAATAGAACTTCTACTACTTGGTTTTCCATCATGACACAAACACAACTGACTACATCGACAGACTCCGATACTGATTAACTTTTCGGTCGTGAAGAGCCTGAGACACTAATTGTCGCGGTATCCGGTCTCGGTCTCGCCTTACAGTACATGCAGAAGAGACCGAGACACTTGTCGCAGTCTTCGGTCGCGGTCTCTTGTCTCGGTCGCTTGTCTCTGTCGCGGCGCGAACCGCCACCTTTACAAGACAGTGTATATATCAATTAGTGATAGTGATCTAATTTCGTTCTAGTCTTATTAACCCATTATTAATTATTAGGTTAATTATTAGGTTATGCAACACTGCAACAGCGTACATAGCGTTTCCTACTATGAAGGAATTATAATTGTCGCGCAAATACTAAACCACTAAGCTGACCTGCATACAGTAAGTAGAGTTTAACCTGTACTGCGCTAAGCTGTTTAGGTTTCAACTTTTAACCTATTCCTGCGTGCCTAAGGTATTATTCTGATAGCAAAGTGTATACCTACTTCGATAATACATATATATAGGATTCTAGAATGGAAGACGAGTAGGTAATACCACAGACTAATAATAATATACTACGTATGTAATACGTATACATATACTTAACATAATGTTAAATACATATTTCAATAAACTTGTTAATTACTATAAACATTACTATAAACCTCAGTGGTTTTTAATTCACAACTGTACACTAATATATCTGTTAACCTATTTTGTTTCTGATAATAAATAAATAAAAAAAAAAATCGAAATTTCCGAAAACGCAGATTCTTGAAATAGGTAACTTTTTTGTGTCTGAAAAACCTTGGCATCATTGAAAACAGCATACGATTCAGCATGCAAAGTGCATAGGTATTATCACGTATTATGAAGTAAGTAGTACCTAAGTACTATAATTATTTGTGTCAAATAAATTCGACAAAATAAGTAGTTAGGTAGATAAATATATTTTGGAGATTTTGCTTAGCTTTGCTTTACCGACGATGTTATTGCCCTTTTTTCATATAAATTACTAGCTGCTCCGCGCGGTTTCACCCCCGTAGCTCCACTCCCGTTGGTCGTAGCGTAATTATATATAGCCTATAGCCTTCCTCGATAAATGAGCTATCTAACACTGAAAGAATTTTTCAAATCGGACCAGTAGTTCCCGAGATTAGCGCGTTCAAACAAACAAACAAACAAACAAACTCTTCAGCTTTATAATATTAGTATAGATACATTTTTCATGTAAAATTTTACGACACTTGATTATAAGACTGCGTGAAATTCCCTAAATTATTTTTAACTTTTTCGTTTGTACCAACCGAAACGTATTACGATTGACAATTTAGGTCACATAGTGGATGAAGACTTTGAAGTACTATCGCACACAGATTATGTTAAGTAAGTAGGTATATTGTGTGGTTTTGTGTCAACAAAATATTGCTTCAATTTAATGGTAGGTATTGGATTACACAAAGATGGGGACAGTCGCGCGCGGAATGTATTAATTGTATTTTTATTAGAAAACTTCTGAATATATAAAATTAAAGTGGTTTTATGAAACCACGGTAAAAGTGAAACTGTTCGAACGGTTCCGAACACTGCTTTGTGTAGCGCATGTCGCGTGTATACCTACTCGGCAGCCGCGATACACGCGACATGCGCTACACAGACCAAAAAGTTTGAGACGATGTAATAAAAGTTTCACTTTAATTAAACAAGATAAGGCCATTGATTTGTATTCTTATTATTGCACCTTGTGTTTTATTGTATATGTATATTATTATACGTAGCTATTTGAGCAACAAATTAAAGTGTTTAATTTGGGCCAAAATATTTGATGATAGACGAAAAGAAAAGCCTGTTTGCCGAACTACACGTAAACAGCTTGAAATTCATGAAGATTTTTATAAGGTGGCACCTTCATCGACTAATTATGTATCAGAATTACCTACATTAGCCTTTTTAAAAGCATTTTATATTGTTGTAACGTAATAAATGATGACCTTTCATACGGACAAAATTTTAATTGGACATGTTATTTAAAAATACCGCCGTACGTGAAAATATTGTTTACTTCTCTATCGTTTAGGTGCTAATTATTCAGCCAATAGAAAAAAATTCAGCCAATTACAGTCCGCTATTAACAATTAACATTGTTACTGGCCGATGCAGATGCAACATTGTATCTTCTTCACTTAAATATTAAAAAAAAAACTTATCAACATTTGGTTATAATCTTATAATCATATCACTTTAAATTTCACTATGTCACTCAAAAAATTCTCGATAGAGCGCATTCCACTGCATGAAGTCTGATCAAGTAGGTATGCATTTTCTAAATCTGCGTTTAAAAACAATAATAAATGACTATTAACTACATACTATTATGATTATTTAATACCTACTACCGTGGCAGTGTGAACTCGTACCTACGGGAAGGCAATGCGTTCCTATTCATTTATATAATAATATATATGTATGACAGCAATTAAAATAATTGTTAAATTTGTTTTTGTTTTGCGCCCTCCAATAAGGTATGTGTAGAAATGTCACCCCATTCGTTTTTACAAGTTTTTTATGTCTGTAATTAGGCAATATTATGGAGTGCAAACAAGACACGTTACGTGATACAAAGGTATAAACTATCCAAGCAATGTGTCGTCCATAAATTTGTTCAACGGTTCATGCATCAGTAATGATCGAGAGATGTATTTTATTTATAATATATAGACTTGCATTGAATATGATAAATAGCAAGGTACGTATTGAAACAAAACCATGTTACTTATACCTACTGAAAAGTTCCTATTTAGTTTTGCTCACGGGTGAAACTGCGAGGCACAGCTAGTTTGCAAATTTTTCAAATCGAACCAGTTAGATCCTGAGATTAGCGCGTTCAAACAAACAAACTCTTGAGCTTTATAATATTAGTATGTATAGATAATACCACAATAATGCGTAGGTCCTAAAAATCCTGGATATCGAAATCGACTTTCTCATTATGATGACATTCATCCATAGGTACCTACATCAATATATCGCGATGATAAATAAATATCTAATTACCTTACCCTTTCTTCTGTATAACGTACAGCGTTATGAAATAGTCTTTTATGAAGTTTTCCTATAATAGAGTTTTGTGGAAAGACAAGATTTAGGGTCACAAAAAATTTTCTAAAAATAGCTGTAACTAATAATCAAAGTAAGTAATATCGTCAATAGAATACATGGGTTGATCCAAAAGTAATGATAATCAATATTAAACAAGGTCATTACAGTAAAAATTATTATGTATTCCTCTAGATAGTCTTCTAACTAGATAATATACATCGATATTTTTTTCTTAAACTTAAAAAAAAAAAACTTTGACTTCATCCCCAAAAACCCCTCTACTGCGGCCATCACTTCGCTGTCGTCTTAAAATTTCTTGCCTCGAAGGTGTTTCTTGTGTCGAGGAGAGAGATAGAAATAACTAGGAGCTAGATCTAATAAACAGGGTGGGTGTTCAAGCATTTGGTATGCCGATTTTTGAATGGCAGCCATTGCAACTGACGCTTTGTGATCTGGTGCGTTATCTGGGTGAAACAGCATTCAAGCCCGCATTTTGCCATGTCTCTTTTCCTTACTAACCTACCGCAATCTTTTAATTTGGTCTGTGTAGTAAGAGCCCAATATAGTGGCTACCTTCTTAAAATATCCCACCATAATTATTCCTTCAGCGTCCCAAAAAACTACCGCTAATCTATCCCACTAATTTTCACTTTGAAGTTCTTCATCGTCACTTTGGAAGCTCGCATCCAGGCCATTAATTGTTTCTTGGTTTCAGCATAAACATGGTGAACCCGGGTAACGTCCATGATCACAAATCGTGACAAAAAATTATCCTGATCTCATAAAAAATTTGGAAATTCACCCTCTAAATGTCGAATCGTTGTTTCTTCTTTTCGTCGGGAAACATTCTGGCACCCACGGTTCACATTCAAATTAATGTAAATACTTGGAAACGTGGCCTGTTGATATGATTTTTTTGTGATAACTTAGTGAGTACATGAGCAAGCAAAAAATATTTATTTTATATTTTTATGTGCACAGGAAATACCCAATTATCATTACTTTTGGATCAACCTAGTACGTTGACAGTAGGTACCTAATTCATTCCTAAATTGCGTATTTCTGCAGAGCCTGCAAGATTAACGAAATTTCAAATTATTCATCTCGTATTACTTCGTCAGCTTGCAATGACCCTTAAAACTTGTAAAGAGGTCCTTGGCCGCTGACGTCATTCATGAAAAAGTGAACCCGAACTCAATATTAAAATAAATATCGAAAATGCAAGTTTCGGCCGGACTGTCCGCTCGTGCGGCAGAATGGTCTTATTAGGTTAATCCTAGCCGCAGAATTGTATAGCTTTGGCCGCAACACGTTGTCAGGCTCTATATTTAATATTTTTAATTATTTAAATTAAAACTGTTTGGTGTGGTGCTGTGTTTTAAGGTGTGAATGCATTATTTTTTTTAAAGTGCTGTGCACACAAAATGTTTTGAAAATGTTCTAGTTTTATTTGTGCGAAAGGAAATAAAAAAGGTAAGCAAGTTTATTAAATGGATAATAATTTAATATTATTTTTAATCAATTTAACAATTTAATAATAAGTAATTGTTTTGTAGGTATTTATTAAATAAATAAGTAATAATTTGAATTTGAAATGAATGAAATGAATGAAATGAATGAAATGAATGAAAGTGAAAACCAGTGAAAGCTTCATAAACGTTATATATATATCTAGTTACGTATGACAAAAATATTAATCACATAGAAATCAAGAGTATTAGGTATGTTTTAAGGAAATTATTCAGCAATTAAGCCTAAACTTGATATAATTAGTGAAATGAATAGAAAATAAAGAAATGGATATTTTAATGATTATAAGTAACAACCTACATAATTTATAATTGCATGCTCTTTATAATTTAATAGCAATTGTTATGGAATTGCACTAATCATTTTATATTTACATGTTAATGAATTATTTTAGTCACACATAGTCAAAATTAAATTAATAAAGTATATGTTTGCGCGTTATTAATTAGTGAATTGAACGAATATTATATTATAACTGAGAAAAAAATTCTAATTTGTCAGTTACTGATTAGGATAAACTTTTGTTCGAAAAGTTCGTTATCAATTACTCTATTATAATACTATGCCCCACGGTTTCACCCGCATTGCTCCGCTCCTGTTGGTCTTAGCGAGATAAATGGGCTATCTAACACTGAAAGAATTTTTCAAATCGTACCAGTTATTCCTTAGATTAGCGCGTTCAAACAAACAAACAAACTCTTCAGCTTTATAATATTAGTATAGATAGACAAAGGAATGATTTCTATTGTGACCTAACTACTCGTATATCAAATTGTCTGTTGAGTTGCATACACTCGTAGATATGAAATTAGGCCACATTGTAAGTCTAGTACTATATAACTTGCTCTGTGGTCTAGTCTGTGTATAGAATTAGATGACTATATAGGTAACGTTTAAAGACAAAACTATTTTTCAATAATTACTACAGAAAAATATCACATACAGAATAATATCAATCTAACGAAATATCGTTTTTAAAAGTTTCACAGAATATTTCAAAAATAAGTACATAAATCTTAATCTACAAGTAGATAAGGACCTCTACAGACCCTAAACACATAGAAAGTGTAGCAAAGCCAAAAAAAGTTACAAAACAAAATTATTGTGGTTACTCTACATCGAGCTCTACAAAATCAATACAAAATCGATTTCACTCTCATCTTTTTTCTGTTTTTAAGAGTTTAATAGTATAAAGATTGAAAATTAAGAATCGCAAACTAATCTAACTATATCATTGGCAATTGACAATTAACAGGATCCTTAATTCAACCAGAAGGAACACAGGTCGTTCACCTCAAACGTAATTTGTAAGTTCAATACCCATACTTGGGATAAATAAGAAGACGCGAAAACGCATATTTAATTGGCTGCACGGCCCGGATGTAGGTACCATGACATTTTAGAAGAAACATTAATATTTATGATCTAGTTATCTCATATCTGTATTTAAATAAAATGCCTCCTTTTAACCGATGTTCCCAAAGGAGGAGTGATGGAAGCTCTATATTCGGCTGTAGGTATTTTTTTTATTTTCAATTGGTTTCTTATTAGAATCTGGATTCGTACTTCCTGGCGTCAACGACCTTTTTTTTATAAAATAAATTGTTTAAACTGCATTCAGAATTCAGATCAACTAAAAATTCGTTTATCCAAAAGTAGGTAATCATGCGTAAAATTACGGCACTTATCTCTTTAATTATTAATTATTTGATGACAGTCCGATTCTTAGCGGATGTTCGCGCTTTTTTATTTTCTCCTTTTTTATTAAGACCTTTTATAATAATCATAAACCGGTTCTTTAAACCATTATGTTATTAAGGTGATTGCAACGATCTGTTCCCAGCCAATATCCCGCTAGATGGCGCTGAATTCTACATTTCTAGTTTATTTGAGTTTTTGCGTAATTGGAATAGTCATCAAACCTAGGAATAGTCATGGCGGTTACTGAATATTATATTTTATTGAAATATGTTATATCATTGCCTTAAAATCCACCCAATTCGGTAAAATTATGCGTTTTAACATCTGTCATTGCATACAGGGTCGTTTACACACACAGACGTATACAAAAATGATAAAGATTTAACTCTAGATGGCGTGAATGTAAAGCGCGTCACACACGGTGAAGATACTACCTATAATATTTTATCTAATCTAGTAATATTTTATATTACAGTATCTTAAGGTATCCGGTATCAGCGTTCTGACCATCATTTTTCTTTTTTCGCTGTAGAACCGCCATCCTGTTACAAATGACCCACAAAGGAGAATGACCACGGGTGGTATCGGTAAAATTTTAGTTGTGCCACGTATTCGTTATATTGTTAATTCCTATTTGTATTTATAATGATCATATGTATCAATATTAAGTCTTAATTAAACCGGATAAATTGAAATAATAGTAAAAGTAAAAGTTTTTCTTTTGAAACATGTATGAACTTTCGCATTAGTAGGAAGTAGGATTGTTATAAAAATAAAAGTTATATTTGTTGGCGTAAACTATTTTATTGTAATTTTGGGAAATAAATAATGTCAAAATTGATTACCTACAATAAAACGCAGTTTTATTTTATTACCTACATTACACTATTGTTTTTTTTTATCAAAACATGTATTTGAAGTAGCAAATATGATATTATGCTGATCCAAGCATTTTCACTCAAAACTAATATCACTAATGATTTGTAAAAGTAAATTATTTCAAAATACATTTCATAACCAACAAGTAAGAATAATTATTCATACAACAACAAATCAAAAACACTATTTACTATGGAAAAAAAACCAGGAAGGTGAAAAACATATTTACGATTTCGATGCACTCGACTTTTAGTAAAATAATAGGTAAAAATATTATTATGGTTTTGATCACAGACATATCTGTGGTTTTGATTTTAGCTACTAGTATCAGAAAGCTGCGTGTTCAATGCACGTCGGGGTCCCACAACTGTGGAGGAAGGAAGGTAGAATACCTCCATCGAATAAGTGAAGTTTCTCGACATACTCGATTTGCCGGCCGGCCTCAATGAAGACTGTCCGAAAGTTGTATATGTGCTCTGTAACGAAAAAATTTCGCTAGCGCGATTCAGAGTGAGGTGTCGTACAATATACCTAATGAAGTTTTTCATCTTTTTATTTTACTGCAAATACAAAATAAAAATTAAACAATGGTAATGTAAATTCTAAACAAACTGCTACCAAAATACAATTAGAACAAAAATCATTTGACTTGTTTATTTCACCCAGAGGCCAGAGGCGGCTCGTGACAAAATTGTATAGGTGTTCACTTGAAATAAAACAACGAAAATACAATAGCGTTCGGGATGATTTATTACAAAAAAATGAGCACCACATTTTATAAATGTCTATAACACTAAAAATTACAAAGTACAGGCTATTTCAAAACGAATTCAATGACTAGGTATCAATAATTAGTAAATCACCGAATTTGCATTCGCGAGCGTAGGTATCCATAGTGTTTGTCACTGACGGTCACTGACCTCTATAACTTATAGTTATAGAGGTCAGTGGTGTTTGTTGTGTAAACATGTATGTATTTGAGTAGTTAGTAGCATATTATATTCTGAATTTCTGATCCATGCCTATTCACTCAAAACTAATAACACTAATGATTTGTAACAGTAAATTATTTCAATAGGTAGGTATTTGAACATTTCCCAACAAGACGTAAGAATAATTATTCGTAGGTATACAAGATACAATAACAAATCTAATACACTATTTATTATTTTATTATTTACTAGCGGTCCGCCCCGGCTTCGCCCGTGGTACATGTTTACGTTTTCTCTCCATAAGAAGTAATAGCTAGAGAGCTAGCGCAAAGCTACCTGTATGTATTTGACCAGACCTGGATTTTTGTGTGTTGATTCCCCTATACCTACTATACATGAGATGAGGAGTCACTAAGCCCAGAGTGGTGGACGGGGCGCGCGCTTAGGTAAGACAGGTGGAAATTTTTGGCGAACTTTGAAACCATTTGACCACGTCTGCCATTTTGATATTTGAAAATAGATTATTATTACTATCGGAAAATAACAATGGCAGACCATTATCACGCGGATAACATTCTGGAAGACACTTATGAAAGTGCTGAAAAAAATACAATTTTGAAAGTATTTGACCAGATCTGCCATTCATATATTTTATTTATTAGGGTCTTAAAAACTTATTTTCGAAACGGCAGACATTTTCATTGCGTACAGACTTCAGCAGACAACAAAACTTTACAGACTTCAGCAGTCAACAAGACTTAGCTTCTACATGGTCAGATGTATATATATGTATTACGTTCCCTGACCTTACATCAATGATTTACTTTATTAATGTTTTTATGGTCATTTACATTTAATTTTGAAAACTATGGAATAAAATTTATAAATTTGATGATACAAAACTAAATATACATTTGTAAAGAATCTCAAATATAAAGTTGTGTTGCAAATAACAAATCATCATTTAAATATTTAGTTTATTTCTTTATTTAAGAAACAATTAACAATTACAAAACAACATAAAAAAACACGCATGCATTTATTGAAATGTTCATTCATCATCACTATCGTATGGCGTTGTGTGACTCGTCTTCATAATCCATTGAATCGGATTCTGTAAAAGTAAAACGTAAATTATATAATAAAAGAAATGAGTCATTATAAACTTACCTAGTAAGGCAATGCCTTTGATGTCGCACGATGCCGCCGCGCCGCCAGTGTAGGTACTTCTGCTGCTACATGAAAATATGCTAGGGTTGCAACAAATGGGAAATAAAACAATTGTGATTATTACTATTATGATGTAATCATTTATTCATATTATGTACATTCAAAACAATTGCTATTATTAAATCTGATGTAATTATTTTTTCATAAATATATAATTATTATTAGTTAATTACATAATATATTGCACTGTGAAATATTTACGTATCACTTTATTTTTGATGTTCTTAATTGTCTTTTATAAAATTTAAGTGACGCATTCGCATTGGGATCAACAATCCGATAAGAAAAGAATGGAGACAACATATACATAGCTTTGATTTCAATTTTACAGATACAAAATATACAATCTATCTAAAATGATACAACGGATGTTTCCTGCGTTTTCTCGTCAAAATACCGAAACAACGTAATTATTGTATAGTAGTTGGGCGTGAAAGTAAAAAAACAAATGAAAAGTGTTTTCCATATGATTATTTATTAAATTTACGCGATTAAGAATAATTTCAACGATACAATTTAGTAACCGAGAATTCAGAGGATTAAAGAAAATACCTGCCTGATCATTTTATCAAACTCTAAAAGAATTATGGTTATTTCGCATCACTCGGTTTATTAGTTTGGTAATAATATTATTAAAGGTAGTTACAACCCTAGCCATTGAGTCGAACGGTAGGCAACACAATATCGACTTTGTGCGGGTACATATGGTACATTTCTTCTTGCTGTGAAGCGTAATTATTATTATTAAGATTTTTTAGGCTATTTTGAATCAGCTGTTCTAATTTAATTCTAGAAATTTATTAAAACGTGATTTTTTTAAAAGTATATTATGAGTTTATAAATACCTCAACCAATAGTTATTGTGTCCTATCCTCATTTCTTTATATCTTGGTAGTTAACTAAAGTGTTAAATTTACATAACCTCAACAACAACATTTACACTGCCACTGCACTAAAACTAAACTAACTAGCTCTCTAGCTATAAGAACCATCCTCGTACTTCAAGGGATATAATAAAAAAAGAATTATCGAAATCGGTTCAGCCGTTCTCGAGTTATGCGCTTACCAACACATTTTGCGATTCATTTTTATATTTATACTAGCGGTCCGCCCCGGCTTCGCCCGTGGTACATACATATTTACGTTTTCTCTACGTAAAAACCATCCTCGTACTTAAAGGAATATAATAATAAAAGAATTATCGAAATCGGTTCAGCCGTTCTCGAGTTATGCGCTTACCAACACATTTTGCGATTCATTTTTATATATAAGACTAGCGGTCCGCCCCGGCTTCGCCCGTGGTACATATTTACGTTTTCTCTACATAAAAACCATCCTCGTACTTCAAGGAATATAATAAAAAAAGAATTATCGAAATCGGTTCAGCCGTTCTCGAGTTATGCGCTTACCAACACATTTTGCGATTCATTTTTATATATAAGACTAGCTGGTGCGTTGTGCGCGGGCTGCAAGCAGCCCGCGAGCCCCTTTTGCCCCTGGGTTGAAGCAATAGGGCAGTCATTTGAAAATGCATCAAAATCCCCCGTCAATTTGTTATTATTTGCCAACAGCGATTCCACAGTCAATCGGAAGTGCTTATAAATTCCCAATTCAAATATTTTCTATTTTGAAATGCTGTCGACCTTCGAGGGTGCGTGGTGCGCGGGCTGCAAGCAGCCCGCGAGCCTCTTTTGCCTCTGGGTTGAAGCAATAGGGCAGTCATTTGAAAATGCATTCGAATTTCCTGTCCATTTGTTACATCTGCTAACAGCGATTCTACAGTCAGTCGGTAATGCTTATAAATTCCCCATTCAAGTATTTTCCACTTCGGGAGGCTGCCCACCTTCGAGGGTGCGTGGTGCGCGGGCTGCAAGCAGCCCGCGAAGCATCCCAGGGCAGAAATCTTCAGTCAGTTGAAAATGCATAAAAATTCCCCGTCAATTTGTTAATATCTGCTAACAGCGATTCCACAGTCAATCGGAAGTGCTTATAAATTTCCCATTCAAATATTTTCTATTCCGGGGGGCTGTCTACCTTCGAGGGTGCGTGGTGCGCGAGCTGCAAGCAGCTCGCGGCTCATCCCAGGGCAGAAATCTTCAGTCATTTGAAAATGCATTTGAATTTCCTGTCCATTTGTTACATCTGCTAACAGCGATTCTACAGTCAGTCGAAACTGTTTATAAATTACTTATTCAAATATTGGTTAAATTCTTGAAACGTGATCCCCGAATTTCATCATTTTGAGGTGTCTAATCGATAGCGGGCAGTGACTTTTCATAATAAACTGTTAAAGAGTTTACTTAACACGCTCGTCGCTTCGCTCCTCGCTACCTATTTGAGTATTTACGCCGGCCGCTGACGTGACTTGCTCGCTTCGCTCGCTTGGCTAGTGCGGTAGTTCAAAAGTTAACCTAACTGGCTCGTCGCTTCGCTCCTCGCTACTTCTTTGAATATTTACGCCGGCCGCTGACGTGACTTGCTCGCTTCGCTCGCTTGGCTAGTGCGGTAGTTCAAAAGTAACCTAACTCGCTCGTCGCTTCGCTCCTCGCTACTTCTTTGAATATTTACGCAGGCCGCTGACGTGACTTGCTCGCTTCGCTCGCTTGGCTAGTGCGGTAGTTCAAAAGTTAACCTAACTCGCTCGTCGCTTCGCTCCTCGCTACTTCTTTGAATATTTACGCCGGCCGCTGACGTGACTTGCTCGCTTCGCTCGCTTGGCTAGTGCAGTAGTTCAAAAGTTAACCTAACTCGCTCGTCGCTTCGCTCCTCGCTACTTCTTTGAATATTTACGCCGGCCGCTGACGTGACTTGCTCGCTTCGCTCGCTTGGCTAGTGCGGTAGTTCAAAAGTTAACCTAACTCGCTCGTCGCTTCGCTCCTCGCTACCTATTTGAATATTTACGCCAGCCGCTGCCGTGATTCGCTCGCTTCGCTCGCTTGGCTCGTGCGGTAGTTCAAAAGTTAATAAATATTTTCTACTCCGGGAGGCTGTCGACCTTCGAGGTTGCGCGGTGCGCGGGCAGCAAGCAGCCCGCGGTGCCGTCTTTTGCCGTTGCTATTCAATTACCCTTCCTACTATGAAAATTTCCATACAAAATTTTCGAAAAAAAAAATTTCGCTTTTTAACAAAAAATTTTATATGCCTGGAAGCGGACCAAGTTTTGAAGTATTTTTTACTTCGGCGACCCCGACCTACCTGTCACCGATTCAGAGAACCATTGAATTTCGTGATGTATGGAAAATGGAAACCGGGGGTCGGAGAGAAATTCTGAGTATGTAGTTTTGTAAATCTGGCTGATTAGAGCATAGAAGTCAATTTTCAGACCGATCGTAAAGTAACCGGCGCCACCATCTTGCTTTGAAAAATTGGCCATTTTTGAAAAAAAAAATTGCGCCCAATTTGAAATTTCTCCATTGCCCTGGTAGCGCCCCATCTTCCTGATCATTTTTTAGTTCTACACCCCCCACCTATCTGGCGCCGTTTCGGTGAGCCGTCGAATTTCGCGTTGTATGAAACTCGGAAACCAGCGATGGAAACTCGATGATGAGTATGCCAACTTAATGTGCGGCTTGATTAAAGCCCCTGTGCCAAGTTTCAGCGCGATCGGACCAGCGATGGCCGTTTTAGCATTTGTATGGCGGCGGCCATTTTTTCCGCCATTTTGAATTTTTTTCACTATCTGTGGTAATTGCTCGAGGTCTACTACACATTTAGTTTGAGCACCCCAGATGTAGCTGCTACCGTTTGCGCGGACCGTTGACCGTCTTCGAGAGATGAGGGAAAGTTTAAGATTTCGTATTTTTCTGGATATCCTGGGAGCTGGGCGAGTACGAATGCATCATTGGTGTATTTCTCCGTTGCGCCACCTCGTCTAAATTTACGTTTTTATGTTTGCGCCAAAAATGGAAAAATTCCAAAATCGAGCGACCCACTACGGCTCCCTGGTAGCGTCCCAGGGTGGTGATCATTTTTAGTTCCGGGACCCCCCACCCAACTCGCACCGTTTCCGCGGGCCGTTGGATTTTGCGTTGTATGAAAGTTGGAAACTGGGGCCCGGAGCCACTCGAACGGGGCACCGATCGATTCGCCGGCTCGAACAGAGCACGTGTGCCAAATTTGAGACGTAAGGATTCATAAACGGCGATTTTGGCAAAGTACGGCGGCCATCTTGTTTTCGCGAAAATCCCCATTTTTCCACCACCCCTGGTAATCGCCACCAGTTCCGAGCATTTTTTGTTCAGACACCCCCCCTCCAGGTGCCACCGTTTCTGCGCACCTCCAGGGGTCCACTCGGTATTCGAAGGTGATCGAGATCGCTATATTTTTCCTCTGGTCGATCGGAGCACCTCTAAACGATCACGTCGAAATCCCCCCAACTTTCCACGTAGTTTCCGAGAAAAGCGATGTCAGTGAGTGAGTGAGTGGTAGTGTAGCTTTATATATTATAACTAGCTGGTGCGTTGTGCGCGGGCTGCAAGCAGCCCGCGAGCCCCTTTTGCCCCTGGGTTGAAGCAATAGGGCAGTCATTTGAAAATGCATCAAAATCCCCCGTCAATTTGTTATTATTTGCCAACAGCGATTCCACAGTCAATCGGAAGTGCTTATAAATTCCCAATTCAAATATTTTTCTATTCTAAAATGCTGTCGACCTTCGAGGGTGCGTGGTGCGCGAGCTGCAAGCAGCTCGCGGCTCATCCCAGGGCAGAAATCTTCAGTCATTTGAAAATGCATTTGAATTTCCTGTCCATTTGTTACATCTGCTAACAGCGATTCTACAGTCAGTCGAAACTGTTTATAAATTACTTATTCAATACGTGATCCCCGAATTTCATCATTTTGAGGTGTCTAATCGATAGTGGGCAGTGACTTTTCATAATAAACTGTTAAAGAGTTTACTTAACACGCTCGTCGCTTCGCTCCTCGCTACCTATTTGAATATTTACGCCGGCCGCTGACGTGACTTGCTCGCTTCGCTCGCTTGGCTAGTGCGGTAGCTCAAAAGTAACCTAACTCGCTCGTCGCTTCGCTCCTCGCTACCTATTTGAATATTTACGCCGGCCGCTGACGTGACTTGCTCGCTTCGCTCGCTTGGCTAATGCGGTAGTTCAAAAGTAACCTAACTCGCTCGTCGCTTCGCTCCTCGCTACTTCTTTGAGTATTTACGCCGGCCGCTGACGTGACTTGCTCGCTTCGCTCGCTTGGCTAGTGCGGTAGTTCAAAAGTAACCTAACTCGCTCGTCGCTTCGCTCCTCGCTACTTCTTTGAATATTTACGCAGGCCGCTGACGTGACTTGCTCGCTTCGCTCGCTTGGCTAGTGCGGTAGTTCAAAAGTTAACCTAACTCGCTCGTCGCTTCGCTCCTCGCTACTTCTTTGAATATTTACGCAGGCCGCTGACGTGACTTGCTCGCATCGCTCGCTTGGCTAGTGCGGTAGTTCAAAATTAACCTAATTCGCTCGTCGCTTCGCTCCTCGCTACTTCTTTGAGTATTTACGCCGGCCGCTGACGTGACTTGCTCGCTTCGCTCGCTTGGCTAGTGCGGTAGTTCAAAAGTTAACCTAACTCGCTCGTCGCTTCGCTCCTCGCTACCTATTTGAATATTTACGCCAGCCGCTGCCGTGATTCGCTCGCTTCGCTCGCTTGGCTCGTGTGATAGTTCAAAAGTTAATAAATATTTTCTACTGCGGGAGGCTGTCGACTTTCGAGGTTGTGCGATGCGCGGGCAGCAAGCAGCCCGCGGCGCCGTCTTTTGCCGTTGCTATTCAATTACCCTTCCTACTATGGAAATTTCCATACAAAATTTTCGAAAAAAAAAATTTCGCTTTTTACCAAAAATTTTTATATGCCTGGAAGCGGACCAGGTTTTGAAGCATTTTTTGCTTCGGCGACCCCGACCTACCTGCCACCGGTTCCGAGAGCCGTTGAATTTCGTGATGTATGGAAAATGGAAACCGATGGTCGGAGAGAAATTCTGAGTATGCAGTATTGTAAATCTGGCCGATTAGAGCACAAAAGTCAATTTTCAGACCGATCGTAAAGTAATCGGCGCCACCATCTTGCTTTGAAAAATTGGCCATTTTTGAAAAAAAAATTGCGTCCAATTTGAAATTTCTCCATTGCCCTGGTAGCGCCCCATCTTCCTGATCATTTTTTAGTTCTACACCCCCCACCTATCTGGCGCCGTTTCGGAGAGCCGTCGAATTTCGCGTTGTATGAAACTCGGAAACCAGCGATGGAAACTCGATGATGAGTATGCCAACGTAATGTGAGGCTCGATTAAAGCCCCTGTGCCAAGTTTCAGCGCGATCGGACCAGCGATGGCCGTTTTAGCATTTGTATGGCGGCGGCCATTTTTTCCGCCATTTTGAATTTTTTTCACTATCTGTGGTAATTGCTCGAGGTCTACTACAAGTTTAGTTCGAGCACCCCAGATGTAGCTGCTACCGTTTGCGCGGGCCGTTGACCGTCTTCGAGAGATGAGGGAAAGTTTAAGATTTCGTATTTTTCTGGATATCCTGGGAGCTGGGCGAGTACGAATGCATCATTGGTGTATTTCTCCGTTGCGCCACCTCGTCTAAATTTACGTTTTTATGTTTGCGCCAAAAATGGAAAAATTCCAAAATCGAGCGACCCACTATAGCTCCCTGGTAGCGTCCCAGGGTGGTGATCATTTTTAGTTCCGGGACCCTCCACCCAACTCGCACCGTTTCCGCGGGCCGTTGGATTTTACGTTGTATGGAAGTCGGAAACTGGGGCCCGGAGCCACTCGAACGGGGCACCGATCGATTCGCCGGCTCGAACAGAGCACGTGTGCCAAATTTGAGACGTAAGGATTCATAAACGGCGATTTTGGCAAAGTACGGCGGCCATCTTGTTTTTGCGAAAATCGCCATTTTTCCACCACCCCTGGTAATCGCCACCAGTTCCGAGCATTTTTTGTTCAGACACCCCCCTCCAGGTAGCACCGTTTCTGCGCACCACCAGGGGTCCACTCGGTATTCGAAGGTGATCGAGATCGCTATATTTTTCCTCTGGTCGCTCGGCGCACCTCTACACGATCACGTCGTTATCCCCCCCACTTTCCGCATAGTTTCCGAGAAAACCGATGTCAGTCAGTGAGTGGTAGTGTAGCTTTATATATATATAATAACTAGCGGTCCGCCCCGGCTTCGCCCGTGGTACATATTTACGTTTTCTCTACATAAAAACCATCCTCGTACTTCAAGGAATATAATAAAAAAAGAATTATCGAAATCGGTTCAGCCGTTCTCGAGTTATGCGCTTACCAACACATTTTGCGATTCATTTTTATATATAAGATAAGATTATGTGAAAATAACCAGGAAGGTGAAAAACATATTTACGAAAACATAGTAACATAATATGGCTGTCGCTACAATAATTATATTTCAATTTTATATTTTTATACCTAGTAGAACTGGCCGACGAATAAAAAAAATCGTATTAGAATAAATACAATAAATTACGGAACAAAAAAAGGATTGTAACTGAATTAGGTATGTTTGTTTCTGGGCGCACCGTTTTCGACGACGCGACGCGCGACGTAAGCGTATAGGTATAGGTACCTACTTTGCTAAAACAAACTAATAAAATTGTGTGTCTGTCTGAAAATTCGGAAAAGCATATTTTGCAAGTTTGTAATTATGTACTTTGATAGTTTACCGATTTATAATAATTGTAATTGTAATTGTATAATATATAATTTGCAATGTGGTGAAATTTCATAAAAATCACGGGCCAATTTTTTGTTTTGAATCCCACCGAAAATATAATTGCGTTATTAGAATAATTAATTACTATACCTACCCACGATCAATTATTACAATATAGTCTCAAATGCATACTAGAGAAATATTGCAATTTGATTCAATTAAAATGCATAGCATACAAAAATAAATTCACAACACAAGAAATTCCGCGCGCAAATCATAGCGCGTGTCAATGAAATCAAGAATGTTTTATATCAAGCCGACGCGGACGACGACGCGACGCCGAACAAAAGTACCTACGACGGACGACCACGCTTCGAGTTGCCAAACAACATGAGTAATAAATTGTTTACAAAAAAAACAAGTTTTCCATTTTTCTGTATGAGTAGACAGAACTTCAAAACGCCACCTGCTACGGTTTATATTATGAACGATTGTTATAAAAATAAAAGTTATATTTGTTGGTGTAAACTATTTTATTGATCAATAATTTTGGAATTTAAAATTGTCAACATTGATTACAATAAAACGCAGTTTTATTTTATTACACTATTGTTTTTTTATCAAAACATGTATTTGAAGTACCATACAATATGCTGATCCAAGCATTTTCACTCAAAACTTATATCACTAATGATTTGTAAAAGTAAATTATTTCAATATACATTTCATAACCAACATGTAAGAATAATTATTATTATTCCTACCTACAACAACAAACCTAAAACACTATTTACTATGGGAAAATAACCAGGAAGGTGAAAAACATATTATTATTTACGATTTCGACGCACTCGACTTTTAGTAAAATATAGTAGGTAAACATAATATTATGGTTTTGATTTTTGCTACTAGTTTAACAAAACTGCGTGTTCAAACTACTTGTTTGTCTGTCTGAAAATTCGGAAGTACTTTGGTAGTTTACCGATTTATAATAATATTGTATATATCGTTTTTTAAAAAATATTCAAACACAATAAAATATGATATACTGATTTATCACTGGTTTCAGTAATGAACTGATGAGTCAATTATAGCCACTATACTTTCGTCATACGTGTGTATGATTGATGTGATTTGCAACGTGGTGATATTTCAGAAAAATCACGGGTCAAATTGTCCCACCGAAAATATAACTGCGTTATAAGAATAACTATACCTACGATAAATTATACATAATACAATATAGTCTCAAATGCATACTAGTGAAATATTTTATTTGAATCAATAAAATAAAAAAATAAATAAAAAATAATAATAATACAAAAATAAATTCACAACACAAGAAAATCCGCGCGCAAATCATAGCGCGTGACAATGAAATCAAGAACTTTCGAGCCGACGCGGACGACGAAGGAGCCTAACAAAAGTACCTACAATCATAGGCGGCTCGTGACAAAATTGTATGGCCGTGTTCACTTGAAATAAAACAACGAAAATAGGTACCTACAATAGCGTTAGCAGTACAAAAAAAATGAGCACCACATTATAAATGTCTATTTATACACTAAAAATTATAGAGTATTTCAAAACGAATTCAATTATTATTTAGCAATAATTAGAAAATCCCCGAATTTGCATTCGTGATCGTATTCATAGTGTTTGTCTACACTAATATTATAAAGAGGAAAACTTTGTTTGTTTGTTTGATTGTAATGAATAGGCTCATAAACTACTGGACATTTTACCAATGTTTGCAAGTTTGTGATTACTTTGATAGTTTACCGATTTATAATAATTGTATACTTATATCATTGTTTAAAAATATTCAAACACAATATGATATAGGTACTGATTTATCACTGGTTTCAGTGATGAACTGATGAGTCAATGTTAGCCACAATACTAATCACTTTCGTCATACATGTGTATGAACTATGATTGATGTGATTTGCAATGTGGTGAAATTTCATAAAAATCACGGGCCAATTTTTTGTTTTGAATCCCACCGAAAATACATATATTACTAATTGCGTTATTAGAATAATTAATTACTATACCCACGATCAATTATTACAATTTACAATATAGTCTCAAATGCATACTAGAGAAACATTGCAATTTGAATCAATTAAAATGCATAGCATACAAAAATAAATTCACAACACAAGAAATTCCGCGCGCAAATCATAGCGCGTGTCAATGAAATCAAGAATGTAATTTTATATCAAGCCGACGAGCGACGACGCCGAACTAAAGTACCTACAGTACCATTTACCTTCAGTGTACAATACAGTTTACAGACCTACGACGGACGAACAATAATGAGTAATAAATAAAAAAAAACATAGTTTCTAAGGTCATTAGTTTTATTTTATTTTATTGTTATTTTCTTTGAACGATTGGAAATGAAATTACTCAATTTTTACACAGAACTTTGATTTATTAGAATTATGCTCATTATGCATAAGATAACGAACGCGAATGCACGACATCTAGCGCGTCAATGTCTAAACATCGCCTTTCGTTTAGACATTGACGCGCTAGATCTGTAATAAGTATATAGTCTATGCGCTAGATGTCGTGCTTTATGTCGTGTTTCGCTTGGCAAAAGTCACGCACACTACTGTAGAAGTGTCAAATTTTTCCGGTATTTTACTGTTGTTTTTCTAAGTAAATATTGTAAATTATTGATTAAAAAGGTCGAACGCGCACACATTTCATTATAGAGAAGTGATAAAATGATTAGTTTTAAAGAAATAGTGTCTGTGTTAAGTGTTTAGAGGTAATCAAAAATGTATGGAGGGACGGTCGGAACATCAACCTTAATATTATAGTTTTTTCATATTCTCGGTTATTTTACACATTTAGCATTTAATTGGGCTGCATGCATTCAAAACAGATAATATATTGAAGCGCTCTATAATGCGTGAAGTAAAAACACTTATTTCACATTCGGAATAATTATAATAAGATTTCCAGATTCCTTTTGTAGTAAAATCATGGGTAATAAATCAATAATAATTAATAATTGTAAGAATTAGAAGCAAAAATTGTGCAAATTATGAAAATAAAATATGAAATATTAATCGTATGTTATAAATACCATTTTCTATAAAGTTGTCCACGTATCTTTTATAATAACAACTGCCGAACCCATGTTGTTGAAACTTTTTCGGTTCATGAAGATGTAGTTAGTAGTTACATAGGACCAGTTTTTTTAATCTTTATTGCGAGTTAATAAAATAAAACTAGTGAAGTTTAATAGATGCAATTTATTTATTTGGCCCAATCAAAAAAAGCCATGTAGATTCTTTAGAAAAAAAATACTTACCTACATAGTACATCTGTTTATAAATTACGGAGTTCTGACCATGTTCTGACGCCTAAAGTAGGTAACCAACATAAAAAGACATAACAACATAGAAAACAACACCTTTTTATAAGTCGATTAAATATAGTGCAAAGTAATTTAACCTGACTTTTACAGCGTCTGTGACAGTTTATAAACATCTATATTTTCATCAAAACCATTTAGGTAAGACGTGGTGGATGTTTTTACGGAGGAACACACCTACAGACAAAAACTCGTAAATGTCAAATTTTATTGCATTTTCTATTTTATTTTTGTTGGTGGACTTTTTGCCAATGTCTACTTTATAGTTCAGGATCCATCGCCCATTTTAGCAAGTGATTACTATCAAGCTAATTTTCCGTGAGTAGCTTTATTTTGATGAGACGACCAATAATTTCCTGTACGAAACTCTCGATTGCGGTAGCTAACACAGGTAACAAGGATAAAAAATTTTGATTTGATGGTTCTCAAATATTTATTAAATTTTTCCCATAGTTGAAGTATTTACTGTCAAATTAAATAAATAAACAACCATAAAATTGCATAAAAATTAAAACATTGTATGCAAGGAATCTTAATTGTCGAAAGAAACGAAAACAACTATTAACTACCGAGGTAGCTTATCCGATAGGCAATGCAATTTATAAGCTAATTGGGTTTGATGATTAATATCCTTGATAATCATTTCATATGTTTTTTCCATTTTTAGTTCATGGGAATAAAAACAATATCTAGGTAATAGCACGTATTATGTTTTCATTAAAAGTTTTTATCATTTATTATTTACCATAATAATTTATAGCATACTAGAGGTCCGCCCCGGCTTCGCCCGTGGTGCATATTTCGCAATAAAAGGTAGCCTATGTCCTTTCTCGGGTATCAAAATATCTCCATACCAAATTTCATGCAAATTGGTTCAGTGGTTCAGGCGTGATTGAGTAACAGACAGACAGACAGAGTTACTTTCGCATTTATATTTTATAATATTAGCATGGATTGGATTGAAAATAGTTTTTCGGAGTTCAATTTTCTGCATTTCTTGTCGCATGATTCGCAAAATATCGACCTCTATTTTAATTGTCACTTAGAGCAATTGATGCTAAATACCATCCAAAAACATTTAATATAAATCAGATTCATCAGAAGTCAGAACATAGGTAAGTTGATAGGTAGATATACCTAAGTAGGTACATATTATGTTGTTACGGTATGTATAATGTATGTGCCGCTTTATGTTGGTACAAAGTTTTTAGGACCTTAATTTTTGAAGTGAAACTTCTTTAGGCGCGTTGAGAGTAAAATTTCAAGGTCGCGTCCTGGAAATACACTCACGTCATAGAGTAAGGCGACGATTTTGGTATCTTTGAATCAAAGAAGTTTCACTTCTGACATGTGTGTTCGGCACACACGATCTTTTTTATTTTATCTGAAAAGCGATTCCATATAATTTTCAGTCGGCAGACACGTTTCCTATTAACAAGTATGTAGGTATATCTACTTCCATGTATTGGCTATCTTAGTTTATTCAAATAAATTCTAACACGGAACAGCAGCATCTTTAGTGGTAAACACGAGTGGGTGTGTATAACTGCGTGCAACCAACGAGACGCCGCCAATTACTAACATTTAAAATGGCGGACGGAATTTTAACGGTTCTAAGTATCGAATGTGCAATTAAATTGCATTAGGAGCTACTCAGATGGAAACCGATGGATTCGCACGAATGCAAGTTTCAAATATGGCGTGGAAAATAAGAATTGTTTATTTTTAAATTTTTAATAATAAATAAATAAATAAATCTCTTTATTTGCATAATGTGTGTACAAAGATAACAAATTACAATAAAGGTCGAATCAACACATTAGCCATAAATGGCGTGCAAATTATATTATTAGCTCCGCAACATTATTTTATATAAAAAGTACATTATTTCTTTGTCACATCATAAAAGGTACACATTATATTACTATATATTCATTAGTCAAAATTAAACATTCAATGTCACAAATTTAAATAATCCGATAAATTATAGAAATTTTTATTATTTAGCCACTCATAATAGACCGGGAGATACTGACACAAAATTTCGAGTCATTTGTAACAGGATGGCGGTTCTACAGGGTTCTTAGTACGCAATGACAAAAAGAAAAACGATGGTGTGAACGCTGGTACCGGCGTCTTAGTCGCGTGGGCGTTAGTCGAACTCGTCGGAAAATAGCGAAAGTCAAACGATTTGTAACAGTATGGCACTTATTTTTCCTGTAAGTTTGAGGATCAACGAATATAAATACAAAATTTCAAAGATCTAGGTGTTGGAAATCTTCACTTATATAAATTAATACTAAATTAATTTTTCAAGTATGACAGCACTTTTTCCCCCTACTAGAAGTATGGCAAATATAATAATGGTCACATTTTATCAAATACTCTCCAAAAATCCAAATGCAATACTGGTACAAAAAGTTTGGTGAAATAAAAAATTTTTGCAGATTTTCGGCGGTATGGCGACCATTTGGAATCGTGCGAAAAGTATGGCATGGCGATTTTCGTAAATGGCTGCACGACGATGGTTACCTGTGCAAAAGTTAGCCTGATACAAATGGTTGAATAATTGTTTTATTTAAATCAACACATTCGCGTCGGTATGGCGGGCTGTAAGTCACACCGGAAAAGTATGGCATGACACTACCGCCTACTTGTTTTTTATGGGCTATCGGTAAATTCTAAAATTTTTGTGTTACAAATCGTTTGACTTTCGCTATTTTTCCGACGAGTTCGACTAACGCCCACGCGACTAAGACGCCGGTACCAGCGTTCACAACATCGTTTTTCTTTTTGTCATTGCGTACTAAGAACCCTGTAGAACCGCCATCCTGTTACAAATGACTCGAAATTTTGTGTCAGTATCTCCCGGTCTATAAGTATAGTTTTGTCTTAAAAGGACCGATATTTAACATTTTTATAGTTTCCGGAAGTTTATTAAATATTATACGAATACACATAGCATGACAATTTTTGGTATATAAAGTGGTCTTGGGTGTTTTATTATAAACAAGTCGATTTGGATGACGGTGGTCGTGGCTGCAGTATACCTATGTCTTGGGCCGTGTTAAAAAGATATTTAAATTACACTAAAATTAAATTACATTTGGTGATTTTGAGTAATAATTCACTATGATCTCCGACTTTCCAAACTTCTTGTTTTAAATTTTAATTATTGCAATTTTCATTTTTTTATAGCACTTATCTGCACATTTTTATACTTGTAATCTAATCGCCGAAATAGGCTATTTTGCTTGTCTTTCAAGCAAAAGCTTGATGATATGTACGACTTCCGACCCTAACTTGGCCACCATGCTGATTAATAACGGCGAAATTTGTGTCTATGGGAAGGTCTTCGATTGTATTTAGGCTTCATTATTTGGTAAATCAATTACAGGGTCTTTGAGGTTTCTAATAAGAGTTTTATAAAAATGAAATAAGGAACTACATCTACCTACTTTGTTACCATTCCCTTATTTATAATAACGATCTTATATTATACATTGTCCTTGGTCAATTAGCCCAATTTAATTTTATGTTAGACCTAACGACGACCGTGTCAGGCGTCATCTTCAGATCTTGGCAATTTAGATAGTAATTTAATAATTTAAGATACGGTTAACATACATTGTAATTGATAAACTTTATGTACATATACAATGGTATTTTATAATTTATATTTGGTAACCTTTATTTATAAAAATAAGAGCACCAAACTACTGTATTGTTTTACGATAAGATTATCACACTTATGGAGCTTCAGGATAACCTTTCCGCTTTTGAATAATCGTCTTTACCTTTAAAGAAGTCATTTGTTCTTTAATCTCATTAGTTAAATAAAAACGTACTGTTAATTTACGATATTTTGTTTATTGTTTGTTTATTTTGAGCACAACGTGTAGAGCTATTTTAAAATAAATGTACAGTAGTAACGCCTTACAAATTAGTATCTAATTAGGTGTATTGAAATGATTTGTTTTTATCGTTCCCTTAGGTAATTGAAGTTAGGCTCTAATAAAAATACCAATATTTTTTGCCGGATTTGTGCATAGCTGCACCCAAATTCCGATATAGGTAGTACAGCAGACTCTACTTGTTTTCTTACAAGTGCTAAAATTATTTCATTGCTTAATATGGTAAATTAACCTTTTCTAATATAAAGAAGCGAACATTTTGTTATTTTCCATACCTTGATTAAAGAAATAAATACTAACATTTTCATTTATAAACGTAGGGACGATCAGACGACTATAATATCGAAAGGCGCCGCAAGAAAACCCGGCTCTCGTCGGATTGCCATCTATGGCGACTGCTAAATTTGTCCCTGCTGTTCTCAAGTTTTTGTGCCGCCCATAGCGCCTTTTTTAATTGCTCGCATATTTGCATAACAATTTCGACAAACCTATAGTAGTAAATATACAATGCCGTAGTACCCATTTAATAATATATTTTTAATACTTTGTTTTGCCACCGCCGCAGCCGGCGCGGGCGTGCGTGGCGCGTCCGTTAGACACCTTTATGATAATAATTGTAAAGTAAATAAGTATATACGTATAATTACACGTAATTAAACTGTCTTTTATCGTTGACACAACATTGTAACGCACTTCGCTATTTTATACCTATCACGCGAAGGCATTATGAGCATCTATAGACTATAGTTCTAATTACGGATCGTAGCACGCGTTAATAAGAGTGATTGTGATACAATAATAGAAAATAAAATCATATGAGAAACTAGGGAATAAATCAACGAGTCGTGCCTGCATTACATATCAGGCTTTCACGCTGTTTTTCAAGCATTAACAAAGTAATTACCTTCGGCTGCGGTACTCGTCAAAGAAATGCGTTATAATTTCTTGTAAACAACATCACCTGTCGTTTTGATACCGAATAAACATATTTCTTTCTGTTTCAACCTAATTAGTAATCAGTCTTGATATATTGAGCCATGGAAGATGTTTTTATAGGTACGGGTCAATATTGCTTACTAATCTATTTATATTATACTAGTATAGTGGTCCGCCCCGGCTTCGCCCGTGGTACATATTTCACAATAAAAGGTAGCCTATGTCCTTTCTCGGGTATCAAAATATCTCCATACCAAATTTCATGCAAATTGGTTGAGTAGTTTAGGCATGATTGAGTAACAGACAGACAGACAGAGTTACTTTTGCATTTATAATATTAGTAAGGATTTATGAAATAAAAAGATCACATAACTCTGAGTTAATTTATCTTGAAGATATAAGTGGTACTTAATAATAACTTAGATCATAAGGGTAATAATAACGAATAGAGAATATTTCAGATATTACTATTTAATATTTATTATAACGATTTGAAAGTATACATACTATATATGCAAGAATATATATTTTATTCATTGTTAATTTACACATATTTCGCACGCATAATAAATGCAGTCACGGAGGCATAGCTACGCGTGAATATGCGTGAATTAATTTGTATTTAAAAACGAATTACATTATTTGCTAATAAATGCCTACTGGGTAGGGGCGGCTCGTTTGTAACATGTTTCTATACAACAACCGTATAAAAAGCGAAGAGTTCATAACAGCAACTTATACATTGTTTTCTGTTTATTTGCCTTGCGTTAGGGCACCTGATTGTCCTGCCGCAAATGTAATTAATTCAATTAATTAAATAAATGACAAAGTAACTTGGGCATGTTTTATGTATACCGTAAGTTAAAGGGCAAAACAATAAGCGGCCTTTACAAATGCAAGGTGCATAATATGTAATGGATTCACAAAACTTGAGCAGTATAAAAAAGTCAAATCTGTTTTGCTAATTAAAAAGATGTATTGACAAATCGCAAATAGCGCTACCGTCCGGCTCCAATTGTTTATCAAATCATCTATAAACATATTTTATTTTTTAGGAGAAATTAGATAACAAACACATGTACAAAAGAATTATGTATTAAGTTTCAATATACTTAGGTTTCGTACATGCAATTCAACAACATAAAACATGAATATACACATAATATAATGTATGACAGAGATTTTGCAGAAAAGCTTATTTTGTATGGAAAAGCTAAACAAAGCTGAGACAATGCTAAAAAAAATAAAAATATACTAAAATGTAATATAATCACGTAAATTAAGAATGGGAGTTAACCTAACATTAAAAAGCGTAGCATAATGAACTTTTACGATAATCGATCGAAATTCTAAACGTTTAGCACTCAAGTAAAATTCCATTAACATCATATGCTTTCACGTCAAAAATATTATATTAAAAATCCTTTTCAGCGGCCAAAACATGAAGCTACCACGAATCTTCGAAAGCCACGGGTCCGTACTAACCAAGCCCACCCATGTGGCCATGTACCACGATCGCTACACTGCTGGGGAGACCACTGGAGGGCTCAGCGTGCTGTTCACCGTGTTATGCATCATAGACCTGTTTGGCGTCTTCCCGGTGGTCGCTTTGCCGAAGAGCATCATATCTTGTGGTAAATATGTTATGGTAGCATAGATGTAACTGGTAAATATAACTCGCCTACATCATATTAAATAAAGGAGATGAGGATTTTTTAAAGAATGAATTGAAGGCTATTAAATAAAGAAAAGATATTTTAGCATCATCGATGTCTTTCTATAAACTATTTATGTACATATTTTAATTTGTGGTAATTAATAACTATTGCATAAAATGGTATGTACTTAGGTAAGATATTGAAAAACAAAGATCTGTGACTTCAGAGAGAACAAAATTAATTTACACAGATAATATAGTACCTACTATACTATATATACTTACTAGGCACTTATATAATGTTGTAGAGTAGATATCAGCCGCTATAATGCGTACCCATTGATGCTATTTGGTTATGCGCAATTTGATATTAGAAACGTTAGAAACCACATTCTCACGAGAAAGATAGCATTTCAGTAGATACATACTGTAATTGTAGCATGCTAATACAAGAACTATGCAAATAAAGTATAATAATAATCGTCAATTGTCCGTTGAAAAGAATTATAATGGTGCAATTTTTAGGTAGAGTCGTCAGTAGGTCATATAGATAATCTCACTAATAATAATTGCTTATATCCATAGACCATAGTACCCGCATGTACTTTAGATAATTATTATATTATTTCACCAATTTTATATGTATTTATAGCATGTAATTTTATTTTATATTAATAGGACTGTACGGAATACCGTTAGTATTCGCGGTAGTTGCTCTACAACTATATACCGCAGTTTTGCTCGGCAGGAGCTGGATTCTCGCCCATGACATCGCCCCAAATATTAGAGAAAAACGTCGGTGAGAAATATAGTTACTTTTTTACTAGATAATAAATATGAACCGTGTTAAAAAAAATTTTGGCAAGTAAAAAAACGCATCGAAAAATACGCAAACTTTATCAATCCTGTAATTTATCGATAGATCGTCTTTTGAGATATATTAGTAATTAGGCTAATATTTACTAATCTTTGATATTAGTACGAATTATATGTTTCATTGTATATGTAATTCCTACATTTTACTATTATATTACAGGTTTCCTTACGCAGCAGTGGCAGAGCTAGCTTTTGGGAAAACCTCTCGCAGTATTGTTACATTTCTAATTGACGCGACCGTGTTCAGCGCTGGCGTCCCCAATTTTATATTTGGTACCAATTATCAGATAGTACCTTAGTAGTTTTTTTGTGAATATTCATTTTGTATAAGATCCTCTTTACACAATGAAGAGTTAAAAATACACTTTACTGATTTGAATCCTAACTACCGTAACGTTAATATTTAGGTATGTATAAGTAAATACTATCAGAACAGGCATTTGAAATTTTGAAATACTGTTTCATAACTAAAACTTTTCAGCTTTATAATATTAGTATAGATTTATCACAAGACAAGATCTTCCAAAATAAACAGGCTACTTTTACGTATTAACCAATATTTATTTACAGCATCGCAAAGTATGCAATTATTTTGGTGGAAGATAACGGATGGTGACGTCAGAATCACGTACTGCGTGTGGATGGTCGTCATTGGTCTACTGCTGTGTCCCGTCATGTGGCTTGGATCACCGAAGGATATGAAGTTAGTCCCTAATTAGAATCAATATAAATATAACCTTTAAAAATCATCGATTTTTAAACCCCTAAATTATTATTGATAACAATTAAATTATCGACCAAACTAAACCTCAATTGAATCCTGCAATCTTAAGTATTCGGTCACGATATTTGAGTAAAATTAAGAGTGTTCTCTACAGCCTATAATAGATATACATATTCTATATCAATTAATTTATATGTATTTGATTTCTCCCTTAACATTTCATATTTCTAAGTCGAATATTTAAAAACTAGTTTGTAGTTTGTTGTTTTGTTGTACAATGGAGAACACATTGAACATAATAAGTATTTTTAAGGATTTACATAATCTCATGAACATAATTTTCAGACCAATAGCAGTTGCATCCGTGTTCATAGTGACCACAGTGGCTGTATCCACTTGGACGTGTATCATCACGGACGACACGTCTCCCCCCGCGTCAGGAGACGTGTTGGAGTACCGTCCCAGTACCAGGGACTTCCTTGTGGCGTATGGGATCATGGTTTATCAGGTATGAGACGTGTAAGTTTGGAAATCTATATATTATATATAAAAATGAAACCCGTTTTCCAATTCCGTGACCAATCACGGCATCACGCGTGAACGGGTGGACCGATTTCGATAATTATTTTTTTATTATATTCCTTGAAGTGACGAGGATGGTTCTTATGGAGAGAAAACGTAAATATATGCCACGGGTGAAGCCGGGGCGGACCTATAGTAAGAAATAAATACAGTATGAATGATTTTGTTGGGATTTGTGAATTTTAAATTGAATTTTTAGTCCGTACTAACGCCATCTAGTTTATGATAAAGAGAACTTTAACTTTCGATTTTTATTTCGTGTAGGCTTTGCACTAAAACATAATATCAAACTATGTAAAGTATGTTGATTGTTGTGTTCCATATTATATGTATGTTGTAACCTGTCTGATACATATTTACGTCATCAATTTCATCTCTTATTCATATATGAATGGCAGTTTAAAATATATACAAAGAAGAAATAGCTTAATGCTTTAACAATATATTTGTACCTATAAGATCTTTAAAAAAATCGCATCACAGTTGTCAGCCTACACCTTGAACTATTCATTTCACGGTGCATTTACTTCAACATGTAACTAGAGCAAAAGCATTATTTCGTGATCTTTTTGTGTATTCAGTGTTGTACAGTATTTAGAACATTGCATAGAATCTTTTCGAACATATAATACTCAATACTGTTTACACTAAAAGAATTTGACATAGTGGGGTTAGAATGAGCATTCGCTCATTTATCCAATGCACCTTAAGATAACATATATGATATAGCTGTAGTTACCTTATAGAAAAAAAAACCCAATATACATTTTCCAAAAATACTTTATTTTCCAACAGTTCGACATCCACCCCATGCTGCTAACCCTGCAAGTGGACATGAAGGACAGTCGCCGCATCCACACGGCCGTGCTCGGCGGCTTCGCGGTCACCGGCGCCATGTTCACTGTGACGTCATTCCTTGCTGCTAATAGATATGGGAATAATGTCGAGAATAATATATTGCAGGGTAAGTTTTGGGTAAAAACTTGTGTGTAGAGGTATTTTTTAAGCTATTGCATAGCTTCTATCGCGGGCCTTGAGCGCGGGGACCGAATTTAGAAATTCCGTAACGAAAAAACCTCACTCTCCCGACTCCGACGGGCACGGAGGTGTGGCTTGAAGGCATGCTATGCAATAGCTTTACCGCGGCAGTCCTCGAGTGCCACACGTCTTTTTTTTATAAATTTTTGTATTATCATAACCAATATGATTCAAAAAATAGGTAGGGGTTATAAACCAACCATTGATAAAGCAGTACATTTTCTTGAGCATTTCTATTAATTACATTCTTACGAATGCTCGACGCTCTGTTCAGTGCACTGCTCACAGTAAAAAGTCGTTGTTACCCGCATTCAATTTTATTATTTATTTAACACTTTTTTAGTTGTACAATCAGGAAAACCTTAAAATTACTTACAACTAAAAAACAGAGTACAGCTAATTTGGCGGCCTTATCACTACATAGTGATCTCTTCCAGGCAACCACGGTAAAAGGTAACGATTTTACTCGGTAAAATGTGATAGAATGATATTGATACGCTCGTTAGATTTTAAAAGGATAATTACGAAGTCGAAAATCGGTTCGCTAAAATTTTTCAATGAATGCTGTGTTTTGTTTCATGTAAATGGTCTAGCTTTAGTTTATCAGTACTCTTATACACATTTTTCATTTCCATTATGAAAATATAATACGTAGGTAAATATTGCACTCTACAACCGCAGGGTACTTAATAATAACGTTTTATAACTTTTATTTTATGTATATTGTATCTTTACAGGTATGCCACCCTCAATAACCCTATACATAGTGGCATTATTGGTAACCCTACAGCTCTGCCTCTCCAGTGCGGTCGGAAACTCCGCGCTATTCCAGCATATTGAAGACTTACTGAAAATTCCTAGAGGTCTGGATTGAGTCAATTTTATTAATTAATTAATTGAATTCAATTAGATAATATAGCTCTAGTTTATAACGTCCGTCGTCCATGCAATGTTTTTCATAGAATTTATTAAAATAAATCTACAGTTTATCTACTATGTATGATTAGAAAAGCTTAAATTAAGTGACTTGTGGCTATTGAATTATGTCTATGTGTATCCAATCGTAAAACCTTTTAAACGTATAGAACAGAGAACAAGTTTCAATAAAAACAATATTTTCTATTTTCAGAGTTCTGCTTACGACGCTGCCTAATCCGCTCCAGTATTATAGCATTAGCAGTATTCCTCGGTGAATCGGTGCCGAGATTCGACCTCGTTATGGGGTTAATAGGCTCAACACTTACAGGCCCATTGATGTTCATTTTCCCGCCGTTATTTTTCTTAAGACTCTGCTACAAAAAGTCACTTTTGACAAAAAGCGATTTGTTGCCAGATGAAAAAATAATGCTCATAGACGACAACGGGTTTGGGAATCATAACGAGCTGTCAAAACCGCCGCGCTTATGCGAATCTATTAGCACAAAATATCGTACATTCAGAACGACTTTGAAACGAATGGGTACTGAGGAAATGGACGAATATAATGTAAAATGGTATGATATTGTTCTGGCTGTAATTGTTATGCTGTTAGGTATTCTAGCGACTTTATTAGCCACGTATTCAAGTTGGTCCGACGCTATAATGTCAGCAACATTTACGACGCCATGTTTGATCAACGCAACGGCCGCTGCACGAAGCTTTATAGAAAGAACTTCATAAATGTGATCTTATTTTAAGGAAATGATTCTCAACAATTTATAGCTAATCGAAGCAATAAATTTAATATTATAATTGTAAATAAACTTGTTTTAACGAAAATGGTTTTTATTCAACAAAACAACAACAATAAAAGTCAGTCCTTAAATATTTCCTTATTATATTATGACAGGAACAAGCATAAAAATATTAATAAGCGAATAAGGAAAAATAAATGTTTATTTGTTAATTTTAAATATTAGAGCGAAACAACATTATACTTTCTTTTATATTATTAAGAATGTTCAACCTATCTACTATAACAAAATATAAATATTGATAAATGCATATACAGTTTATACTAGGTATGTATTCGTTTTTTATGCACTTTGCATTATATTATATAGAAGGTACAATCCTCTCAAAAATAGTTTAGCAATGCTATATTTGAATCTTAATTAACGCTATTTTATACATAAATGATGTGATATTTTGAGCAAAATGTTATTAAATTGTTTGAGCTGTAACAATGCACTAAAACGCAATTATAATATATAAAGATAGATAAAAACAAACATTTAACACAAGACGTAGACTTCTCAAGACGACAAGAATTTAAAATTTGAAAAACATTTATGATCTCAAACACATGTGCAGACGACGCAAGATATTTCATTGGGTTAATGTGTACACAGCTTTATAAGTTTAAATGTGAAAAGCATAGACAAGAATAAATTAATGATTCGATCTTATATAATTCGATTTATTTATCTTTGTCGTGTTTAATATGTCTATTAATTATTAATAACAAAAATTATAACATTAAATTCGTCACATAAAACTTCATTAAAATGCAAATAAATAAATTGTCAATTATAACAATTAACATGTTATAGCATGTATTGAATATTGCACAAGTTAGGAACTTCAAGCTTCAGAACCAGTTAAAGACAACGACAATAATGATTAAATTCAAAAAACCTGTTTCAATCTATTAATTTGATCTAAATGTTTATTTTTTCCAACAATCACTTCTTATAAACCAGCTGTTTCCCGAACAATCGTTTAATTTCCTTTTTATCCAGTTTGCCCATGACATTCCGTGGCATAGTTTCCACGACCAACAAAGTCCTTGGCAACTGGTATGGCGCCAATTTCTTCCCAGCGACTTCCTTCAATTCCTTTAGAGTTATTTCCTTTTTATCCTTAGTAACTACGACTGCAGCTATAACTTCTCCATAATTCTCGTCTTCTATACCCAAAACTGCTGCGTCTGCTATATTGGGGTGTTCCAATATGGCCGATTCGACTTGTAAAGCGCTAACTTTGTAGCCACTTGTCTTTATAATATCTACGGAGGATCTGCCCATAATTCTGAAGGACCCTTCGGAGTAGGACGCAATGTCCCCGGTTCTGAACCAGCCGTCTGGTGTGAAGTCTGATGAAGATAGGCTTGGTGCTCTATTCCAGTATCTGGAAATTTAATAAATATTCGTCAAAAATAATTATAAAATTTTCCACCCAACAAAGCGGAAGACGCGTATTCGAATCTTGCTTCGTGATAGATTTTTTTCTATTCTTTAAAAATCTATATTTATTAAGAACTAGCTTTCCACCCGCGGCTTCGCCCGCGCAGTCAAAGAAAAACCCGCATAGTTCCCGTTCCCGGGGGATTTCCGGGATAAAACCTATCCTATGTCCCGGGGTAAATAAGTAGCCTATGTCCTTTCCCGGGTATCAAAATATCTCTATACCAAATTTCATGCAAATTGTTTCAGTAGTTAAGGCGTGATTGAGTAACAGACAGACAGACAGAGTTACTTTCGCATTTATAATATAAGTATGGAAGTATGGATTTGAATGCTATACAATTAAATATCAAACAATAATTATAACAAGTGGTCGCCCGGTACAAGAAATTTCGGTAAAAAGTCTACAAAATTTTGGCTTCATGTTCATAACAAGATTTTTTAACTTGCTCATAATTGCAAATGTCTTTCCGTCAAAATGCTAAGTTCTGGTTAATTTATAAATAAAACTTTGTACGTGCAAACCTAAGTTTAAGCTATTTTATCTAAAATTTAAATTTTTCAACTACCCACAGATAAAAAAATTAATAAAATTTAGAAAAATATCTTTAATAGTTTTATTTTTCACCACATGTACATATTATATACACTATTCTGTAATTTTGTACAAATAATTAATTACCTGGTAAAAACATTAGGTCCTTTCAGAAGCAGTTCACCCTCGTAGACTCCATCTTTGTTCTCCTTGTGAATGGTGACTTTACCCGGTTTCCAGCCATTTTCTTCTTGAGCATTCTTTGTGAAGCCCAAACGATCTAGATTAATCTGAAAAAAAAGGCTACATCTAAACATTTCTTAGAAAAGTTGCTATTTTTAATTGCTTAAACTAAGTAAGGTTGCCATTTACTATTAAACAAAAAATATTTTTGTTCATAATATGTAGTTTGATTATAAACGATAAACCATTTACTACTTACAACTAGACTCACCATAATCTAATAAAAGGTTGTCAAAAATGTCCGAACGGTATTGTACAAAACTTTCATTGAAATGTAATCCTTATTAAGTGGCAGTAATGTTCAAAGTCTATTGTATCGCTCATTAGAAAACTGCCTAATACACGCGTTTTATTTCATGGGCCTTCTTCACAATAAGCAGCGTTGGGCGAGTAAAGGCAATCACGATAGTGCAGACTGTAGAAGGGCCTAAATGTCTATGATCGGCCGTCATTGTAGATGTTTATTCATAATCGCCGTAATGGACAAACATCGACGATCATTTGTTGGGCCAACGCTGCCCATTGTGACGAGCCTATGATACTTTTTATGCATGATTTTGATTCTAGTTTTTATTGTGCGTCAATCTTGCGTCAATGAGATAAATAGATTATTTTATAAAGATATTTAACATTGAATGGGCGATATGACGAGTTACGATTGCGTTAGTAATTGTTTAGATAATTATTATCAGTGCATAAGGCAAATAGCGATGAGTCAGGTTGATTAAATATTACAAAAAATATGAAAACTTAAAAACCGGTTGAGTGCGAGTCGGACACGCGCACCGATGGTCCCGTACAAATCTGTTTTTTATTATACGTTGTAACCTTAAAATTATTTTTTCCCAATATTTTTCCTTTATCTGTTAGACGTTGTTTCATACCAAATTTTAAGATTATGGAAATAGGTTTCCGTTTTTTTTTTTGGTCCGGTACTGTCAAAAGACGATTAATATTTGCTATTCACACAACCAGCTGAAGACGATAATTCCACAATCAGCATCTCAACAGCTCTTTCTCAGCACCATCTCCATCCTGTTATCAGCGCTGACCTTGCGCTGACCAGCCATACAAATACCCCACACACTCACCTGTGTGTCAGGCACGTCACACGCCACAGTCAGCACCGGCTCGAGCCCGTTCTCAGCGCTGACCGCGATCCTCGCGCTGACCCCGGGCAGCGCTGTACCGACGCGGCCCACTGACCGCGCGCTGACCGGCCGGTACGGGTTGCTCAGCGCCATACCGACTTCAGACATGCCGTACCGCTCGAGAAGACGGAGCCCGGATATCTGGAGGATAGGAAAAATTAAGGAATTAAAAAGGGTTAAAAAAAAATCATCAGTTTTATGAAAATAAAGGTTAACTGCAAATTGGACTCGCGACACGGGAAAAAATAACCCCTTTATACGCAATATTATTTTTATAATTTAGATGTGTATCTTGTTTTATATAAACTAACATTTTAAATATAATATATATAACAGTTTACCGTTATTTGAATTCATTACCAATGGATTTCTGTATTATCGATACAGTGCAAAAACTTGCGTATAATCACTTTTTTATTATTATTAAGAGATTATAGAAAAGAAAGCGCTTTTACATTTATTATTAAATGCCTAAGACGACTTATATCTCTATTACATTTTTATTTTGTTTGCTATTACTTACCTCCTCCCATTTATTGAATAGTGTTTCAGGTAACGGCGCAGATCCCGCGCACATGAGGCGCATCTTGCTGAGAGTGGACCTCACGTACTCTTTCGTCTTGTCGTCTAAAAAATATATTTATTAAATAAACAGAAATGCCAAGATTGTTTAAAGATTAAGATATTTATTTTATTGATAGTTAAAATCAATATATAGGGTTTTCTAGTATTGTTGGATAATCTAGTATGTGCGTCTGCGGTATACTATTTATAAATTATAGTGATCATAGTAATGCTACTATCGGAACTAACACAAGCGCGAATTTTGAAAGCCCACTAGTTGTGCCCATAGACAACTTCAAGAATTACCAAAAAAAGAACGAACCACCACGAAAAAAAAATTGGTTGTTTGTAAAGTAGGTTTACAATCGAGATGTTTACGTGATAACATAATGCAGTAGCAGCGCTCGAGATGAGACGGGAGATCGGTCCGTCTCTCTTTCGTTATACATGCGATCGCGCTCGTGAGGTTTTGGTGTGACACAAGTTTCTGAGCATGTCACCCGACTAAAACGATTTTAAAAACGTTATCACGTTAAAAAACGAACTGAACATTGTGCCGTTTTAAAAAAACATTTCCCTCCAAAAATTTATTGAAAAATTTGGTTTTCTGTAAAGTCGGTTTACTGACGATAGTTGAACGTGACAACGTCCGATTGTGCTTCTTTGTCGCTCGTTCCGCGCTCTCGCTGGCACTTCAAGCCTTACACGGAACGCCTCAGAGCGAGGTAACGCCGCATGAGTCATGTTTTTTCGTGCGTGCAGCCGGCTCTATCGAATTATAAGACCTTGTCACGTCAAAAATGATACTAACCAGTAAACATAGTCCCGTGATCTGCCACCAATCTCGCGTACATAGCGGGCACGCCGTGGAACACTGACACTCGCGTGTCTTGACCTTGAGAGCCCACGAGTTGCGACCATACTGTGTGCGACGCGAACGATGGTAGCATGCGGATTCTGTTGTTTGTAATAATTTATTTTTTATTTTTATAATAAAACTGTAAATATGAAATATTTTGACTTATTTTTATAAAATTATAAATGTGAAAGCGTTTGTCTTTCTATCATATCGCAACAGAGCGATTTTATGCCATGAGTAGGCTACCAGGCTGTGTGTAATGCTGATATCTGAGTTCTCAGTATACTGTACACCTCTTTGATTTTTTTATTTTTATTTTTCATACTCACTTAGATCCAGCAGCCAAAGTCGCGTTCAATGAATTGAGTTGACCATGTATATGATGTAACGGCAATGTATGTAATACTACATCATTTGCTGAGTACTGCCATGCTGTGTGTAATGCTGAGATCGGAGTTCTCGGCATGCTGTACCCCTTTGAAATTGTTTTTTTTTTTATACTCACTTGGCTCCTGCAGCCAAAGTCGCGTTCAATGAATTGAGTTGTCCATGTATATGATGTAATGGCAATGTATGTAACACTACATCGTTGGCTGAGTACTGCCAGACTATGTGTAATGCTGAGATCGGAGTTCTCAGCATGCTGTACCCCTTTGAAATTGTTTTTTTTTTATACTCACTTGGCTCCTGCAGCTAAAGTCGCGTTCAATGAATTGAGTTGTCCATGTATATGATGTAACGGTAATGTATGTAATACTACATCGTTGGCTGAATACTGCCAGGCTGTGTGTAATGCTGAGATCTGAGTGCTCAGCATGCTGTGCGTCCAGACTACGCCTTTGGGTTTACTTGTTGTTCCTGGGTTCGAAGTTTTTTTAATGAAATAAAGTGTTTTTATTATTCATAAATTATTGATAAACTTTTCTTAAATTTTCGATCTCCGATTCATAGTAAGTTGTTAAATTACCAGTTTTCTTTTTAACGTTTATTCAGATTTCAACTGCATTTTTAATAATTCCTATCTGGATGCAAAAACTACATACTTTGTAAAATATGATAATTGATTTCTACAACTGTGTTTTTTACATTGATCATATATACTTTTATTTTGATTTGTAATCTGTAATGTAAACAAATTTGTAAACTGATAAATACCTCATAAAAACTATAATTCTACTTACCACTAGTATAGATCAACATAGCATCTTTTCCCCCGTACCACAAGTTATTTGGCCCCGCTTCGTTCAAACCAGCCTCCGGCTTCCAACTGTCTGGTATTTCTTCATTTTCATTCTTATCTCTATTCGATACTAATAGTGGCTTAGAGAATTCTTGGACTATAGGACGGAGCAAGTTCTCGTGTTCCTTTGTACATATGATGAGGCTCGAGCCACTGTCTTGGATAAAATATTTGAGCATGTCCGGTGGGTGAATGGGCGTGAGTGGGACAGCTAGAAAATAATAAAAACCGATATATAACCGATAATAGAGAACATTTGAACGTAGATACATATTCAATATTTAACTAGTAACTTCTATATTGAACCTTTATATAGAATTATTAGCTTAAGTTTAGTTATAGGAATAATAGTCGTCTTAGGCATAGCTAGGAAAAGCGTAAGTTTAAATACCGTATCATGTGTAAAATTTTCAATTTTTTATTAAAAAAAATTAACACAATATAAGAGTAAATAGCGTGCGTAACATGAATTAGAATTTAGATAATCTTCTTATATATAACTAGCTTTCCGCCTGCGGCTTCGCCCGCGTTTTCAAAAAAAAACCCGCATAGTTCCCGTTCCCGTGGGATTTCCGGGATAAAACCTAGCCTATGTCACTCAGAAATGATGTAGCTTTCCAACAGTGAAAGAATTTTTCAAATCTGCCAAGTAGTTTCGGAGCCTATTCAATTCATACAAACAAACAAACAAACAAAAAATCAAACCTTTCCTCTTTATAATATTTGTATAGATGTATAGAAAATGAATCGCAAAATGTGTTGGTAAGCGCATAACTCGAGAACGGCTGAACCGATTTCGATAATTCTTTTTTTATTATATTCCTTGAAGTACGAGAATGGTTCTTATGTAGAGAAAACGTAAACATGTACCACGGGCGAAGCCGGGGCGGACGGCTAGTTATTGATAAAATGTTACTATTTACGACTGATTCATAACATTTGAAATATGTATAAGATGGCACAATAAAACTCTAATCAATAGATACTAGATAAAGAATGAATTGATAAAAATACACTTTTTTGACTAACAACTATCTTATAGAAGTATGAAAGAATTGTAATGATAAAAAATAAATGTAGTAGGAGAGTGCAGCTTCTAACTCAGAAAAACTTTTAACTATTGCCATTTTATCCTAAAAGTAACGCTAAAGGTCACCATTTAAACATTAATATATTATTATGTCAGTTTTTTATATGGATATAAAAGAAAATGTCTTACCAATGTTTCCTGTCATCCAGATGGCCCATTGTATGATTATATGTGAGGCATTATTACCGCACATGTACGAAATTGTCCTTTCTTTCTCACCCACTAGAAAAAAAAATGTTTATTGCTTTTAATAAAATATTCGTACTTAATTACTATATGTACCTAGTAAGATGAATTTGAAGTTACATACAAGATAAATTAGATAATATTAATTATTACGCTTTTAATAGTATTCATTATTGATTTAACAGATAAATTATTTTCATAAATATCCCATTATAGACAGTTGAAAGAAATCGATGTTATTTAATTACTCTTTTTCCTACATAACAAAGAACATCTTTTTGTTCACAAATGACATTAAATATTACTGAACATGGTCCCTCTACACAATGGGCAGTATTGGCCCAACAAATGATAGTCAATGTTTGCAGCCATTACGTCGATTATGAAATCATCTACAATGACAGCCGATCATGGACATTTAGACCCTCTACACTATCGTGATTCGTCTACTGCCCAGAGCTACTGTGAAGAGGGACCATCATAATGTATAACCGTACAGATATACTTACACAATTGTGCTGCGATATCCTGACTAAGCTTATTGGCAGCCTGGTACAACCCTGCATATGTGTATGATCCCTGTTCATCTTGTACTGCAACCCTTGATGGAAATAATAGAGCTCTACGAAATACTGGCACTACTCCACCTAGAAAAATAAAAAAGATTTAACCTAACTATAATATTATAAATACGATAATATTATAAATTCGAAAGTAACTCTGTCTGTCTTTACTTCACGCCTCAACCAATGAACTAAGTTGATGAAATTAGGAACCAAGATAGCAAAAGAATGTGTATTATTTTGTGGTTATCCCCAGGAACGGGAACAATGCTGGTTTTTCTTTGACTATGTGCGCGAAGCTACGTGTGGAAAGCTAGCAATAAATATACTGGATCAGTAAAAGAGACTGATTTGTGATAAGGTCACCTGGACGTTATCATAAATCAATCTCTTTATTATTCTGCATTATTGTGTATTATATAATATTATTCTAGAGTACTGTAAACTTTTGTTTATCTGGCAGAGATAAGAAAGGTTGTGAGGTAATAGGCTCTTTTATCACTACATAGTATAAAACAAAGTTGCTTTCTCTGTCCCCTTGTTCCTATGTATGCTTTAATTTAAAAAATACGTAACAGATTTCGATGCGGTTTTTTTTTAAATAGATAGAGTGATTCTCAAGGTAGGTTTAGTATATCAATTACATATTGGGTTTAGATAAGCGGGCGCAGCCGCAGTCAACTGTTACTATCCATTCAACTTTCAAATAAAGTTGTAAAAATTCTAATAGGATAAAGTTCGCTGTATGTAATAAATAAATTAAGATTTTTCATCATTATTCATAAAGCCAGCTGATAAATAGATTTCAAGACATATTATATACAATTTTCTTTCAATTCTGAATAATAATAAAAATATTATGTTCAGAAATAAATGAAATATATTGTAAATATTTGACTTTGTTTGAGTTATATTGCAATAAAGAATTGAATATCCATATTAATCTATACAAATATTATAAATGCAAATATCAATCAGTTATGTAATCAAGTCTTCACCGCAGAGGGAACTTAGATAAAATTGGACATGTTATCTAAAATGGAACTTTGAAGAGGGACTTACACTAATTTATATTTTTAAAACATACATTTATTTATTTATTTATTTACTACAATAATACAATTCATTATAAATTAAATTAAACTGGCACAAACATAATCTCTTTAGAGATTTACCGTACATAATAACATTATCGCAATAAGTAAACGGGAATATGACAGAAAATGAAAGCAGTTTTGTATATAGTTATGGAATTCTTGGCATTATCCTGCTGTTGATATATACTTGTTAGATATTAGGTAACAATTGATATAATTATAGGACTTATTACATAATAAACAGCCTTAATACTAAAGATAAAAAGCTATACAGTAAAAATAAATATGTTCTGAATAAGTTCTGTATAAGGCTGTGAAGCCGTTTTTATTCAGTTTTGGATCATTTAATTAAATAACTTAAAACTTAAAAATAAAAATTATTAATCCTAGTAAAGCTAGTTCAAGCATAATAATATAATCTTATTAAGCTATTTAATCTTATCTCAGGAATACCCATTCATAATTATGTGGGGTATTGACATAACATTTTTAATACTTTTTCATAGAAATTGAGTTTAAAATTTACATAATTTTAATTTTGTATTTCTCTCATGTTTTGCAACTATAACGTTTTTATGCTTTAATAATAAATGATATATGTATATCTATAACTTTTTCAAAGTCATGTTCATATTCACAAAAAATAGATCATTTGAAGAGGATCCTTTAATCTAAGCTGTCATCTTGGGCAGAGGCGGCTCGCCCTAAGGAGCGCTGGTGCAGTGAACTCCCATAAATAATTATAATAAAATCATACTCCTTAATTTAATTATTAACATTAATTATTACTATTTAAAATCAATCGTAATCTTTAAAACTACTGTTAATACCAATGAATATATCCATCATTCCATCATCCCATACACCTGTATAATACCTACTGTATTATGTAACGCGCGAAGCGGTGCGCTCACGATTGCGCTCCAATGAAAAAAGATTTAGTACATTTCCTAATACGAAATCCAATAGGAGTGAAAGAGAGGGTTTTGCCAGAGCCCTGCGCGTGAAACAAAAGATTTTCTATGGAAAAGTAGCAAAATTCGGTGCGCCGCACCCGCAAACGTTGCCGGTTCGTTTTTACCGCCCGGCAGGACAGCGATTGCGACGTTGCCAGTTGCTACGTCTATAATATAAACAAACACTCGACTCTCGAGTCAACTTCAATGCACGCGCGCGATTCATGCAATTTTCTAATTAAAATTATAAAATACGTGTTGAAATAGCCTGTACTTATCAGTATTACTTGTGAGTGTTAAAATGAACAATAATTATAATGTGGCGTTCATTAAAAAGTGTGATAAAACGTTACAAATTCGGCTTGAATGTAAAGCTAAGGGACCGCCACGGCCTGAACTTGATCTTACGCAAAAATGTACGACAAAAACGAAAACATATACGCGTGTGTTTAAATCTGAACAAAAACCGTGGTTGTGTGGTTGTGATGAAAGCAACAACAGATATTTACGAATGTCTTGTCGCTTTAAGTTATAGATATTTTTGCACACCAAAAAGAAAGACGTATGTAGGTATTTCCTTTATAAGTAATTTTTTTGATAAATGTACTGCTTTACACCATGTATTTTCAGTGTTTTATTTCAAGTGAACACCCATAAAATTTTGTCACGAGCCGCCTCTGATCTTGGGCACATAAATTATAAATAGCAGAACATCTATCTTATCATATTTTTATCACAATTGACGCATTATTTTAACTATTTTCGTGAAAACAGATTTTCAGTGATTAATTATTGATATCGTTATTCAATATTCTAAGATGATTTTTTATAAAAAAATAATGTTAGTCTCATAATATTGTAATGAATATATTTTTTTATCAAGATGCTTAATAACTTTTTTTACATTCGTTATTGTGTTAAGACTCACAGAATATTTACAGAAGTATTCAGATACTTCTGTAAATCTCAACCTATTATACAATTTTAAGTACTTACCAGCTTTAATATCTTGATTGAATGTATTCAATAAGTCAGCATTGGGAATTTCTTTTGGAACACTATGAGAACACCTTTGGTATGATACAATTCCAAGTGGTTTTTGAAAAAGCCGGTGAAAAGTACGAAGTCTTGTCGTCAGTTCCATTGCCATTAAAATTGATAAAAACAATTATTTACTATTAGATCTGGATGTACTCAGGGCAACGAAGTAAACGGTGAACGATTTTTTTTTATATAGGAGTGAAAAGAGATAAAAATTATCGCTATTTGGAGTAAAGAAGTTACAGTATTTTGATAAGAAAAATAAACTGATAAATTAATCAAAATGACATTATTGACATTTACCATATCACACCTGACAGAAACATTAGACCACAATATTTAGACGTTAAAATATGCGTTTATTCGTAGAACATTGTTTATTGAACTGCGTTACGGACGAAATCTAATACATATATTTACAAAATGCCTTATTACTTGATTTGTTCTTTGAAATAATAACTTGAAGGCTTGAACAAAATACTATATTTTATCTATTATACAAGTATTTTAACGACATTGATAATCTGTGGCGTGACTCGTCGGAAATCGGAAAAGTGTTGAATTGTCATTGTGTGTGGTTGGCTCAGCGTTTGCTTGTATTTTTCTCTGATATTTTGGATAAACTCAGTGTTATTTTAATTGTATCATCCATGTTGAAACAATAAAATTCAACAATGACTCTTACTAAAATGGAGGTGGACACCGTAAAGGGTGAAGGATTTCGCCCGTACTACATAACAAAGATCGAAGAGTTGCAATTGATTGTTGCCGAAAAATCTCAGAATTTACGCCGTTTGCAAGCTCAACGAAATGAACTTAACGCTAAGGTACGTATGCTGCGTGAAGAACTACAGCTCTTGCAAGAGCAGGGTTCGTATGTTGGTGAAGTCGTAAAACCTATGGACAAGAAGAAAGTTCTGGTAAAGGTACATCCAGAAGGCAAGTTTGTTGTCGATCTTGACAAAAACGTCGATATTAACGATGTCACTGCCAACTGCCGTGTTGCTCTTCGTAATGAGAGCTATACTTTACACAAAATCCTACCAAACAAAGTCGATCCCTTGGTATCGTTGATGATGGTTGAAAAGGTCCCAGATTCTACATATGAAATGGTAGGAGGTTTGGACAAACAAATCAAAGAGATTAAAGAAGTTATTGAACTGCCTGTGAAACATCCTGAGTTATTTGATGCTCTTGGTATCGCCCAACCGAAAGGAGTGCTGCTGTATGGACCTCCTGGTACTGGAAAGACCTTATTGGCGAGAGCAGTCGCTCATCACACTGAATGCACATTCATCCGTGTTTCCGGTTCAGAGTTGGTGCAAAAATTCATTGGTGAAGGTAGTCGTATGGTACGAGAACTGTTCGTAATGGCTAGAGAGCATGCACCCTCTATAATTTTCATGGACGAGATTGACTCCATTGGTTCATCTCGTATTGAATCTGGCAGCGGAGGTGATTCCGAAGTACAAAGAACCATGTTGGAGCTGCTGAATCAGCTTGACGGTTTTGAAGCCACTAAGAACATCAAAGTCATCATGGCAACCAACAGAATTGACATCCTTGACCCTGCTTTACTCAGGCCTGGCCGTATCGACAGGAAGATTGAATTCCCGCCACCAAATGAAGAGGCTAGATTGGATATCTTAAAAATTCATTCACGGAAAATGAATTTGACCAGAGGTATCAATCTGCGTAAGATAGCCGAGTTGATGCCTGGTGCATCTGGCGCAGAGGTAAAGGGAGTGTGCACTGAGGCTGGTATGTACGCCCTAAGGGAGAGAAGGGTGCATGTCACTCAGGAAGATTTCGAAATGGCAGTCGCCAAGGTCATGCAGAAGGACTCGGAGAAAAATATGTCCATCAAGAAATTGTGGAAATAGATTTATCTGCTTGCTTAGTATATGTAATTCTTTAATTAGACTTATTTCGCTTTTTATTATTGTTTTATTTTAATTCGAAAATCCTTCTAATATTAACACACTATGACGTATTGATAGACGTTTGATGTTTTAGGTTTATGGGTAAACTAGCTTTCAGCCCGCGGCTTCGCCTGCGTTTTCAAAGGAAACCTGTATAGTTCCCGTTCCCGTGGGATTTCCTGGATAAAGCCTGTTCTATGTGTTAATCCAAGTAACCCTCTATATGTGTGCTAAATTTCATTGTAATCGGTTCAGCAGTATTTGCGTGAAAGAGTAACAAACACACTCACATCCTCACTTTCACATTTATAATATTGAGTAGGATAGAAGAAAACAATTAATATAATCCAAAACTTTTAATATAATTAATATTAAAAAACAATTCATTCAATTTCATATTCAACAATAACAGTTCATTCCTTATAAAATAACATTCAATTTAATAAAATATTCTGCCTGCAGAATAAATATGCAAATAAAATATTTTCAATTATTATTTTAAATAACATGAAAAATTATATTTATCTGTTTCGTAGCATTTGCTTTGTATCTCTTAAATCTAGATCTGACTCTGTGTCTGATAAATCTTGCTGCGTGTCGAAGGTGAGACCAGCTGTACCCTGTAAACGTAATAAAATATTAGTATTTAATAGTATTCTTTCAAGATATTTGAGAATAACTTTACAACGTTACAAGTACACAATTTGTTGAGATAAATTGAATCTACCCTCATTTTTAACAAACTGATCCTACTTAAATCAATAAACTTGTAATAAAGAAGAATTAATGTTATCAAATAATTAATTTTAAATTCAATGCAAAAAGAATTATTATAATAAAAATAAAGAAAATAACATTTTTATAATGAAAACCGATGGAATAATAAATATTGCTTGTTAAAATTTATAAACTTACAATAGGCTTGTTTTTGTTGAACTTATCTTGCCACATAGTTCTAACGTACAGCAGCGGGTTAACGAACTGATGGCCAATACCTCTGTAAATCATAAGCAACTTAGAATAATTAAGATTTAACCTTTTAAAATTTAAAGCAAATCAAGATTTATTTTATTTCGAGAAAGTACCCAATTTCCAAAATTATTCGTGTCTCTATTCCACATTTCTTCAAACTCGGTTCAGTGATCTAGGTATGCAGGAAAATGTATTATTTCTAGGCAGTATTTGTTGAAAAATGTTAACTTAAACAATGAACTATGTAATTTAATCATTGATGAGGCACTGAGTAAGTTCAATTTGGTAGGGTACATTTTACAACGTGTGCCGTGTGGTGTGGGTACAAGCTGTAATTTTTGAGTAAAACATCTAACTATTTAAATTTATAATAAAATTGTAAAAAAAGTAACAAAGATAAACTTGCTTCTATTTGTAAAATTGTCACAATTTCTTGTAAACAGTTCTGGGTCATCCATTTAAAAAAGGTATATACTAAAATTTATTTAAAATCCTTGTATATTTTATTTCGATAAGTGCTATAAAATACTTACCCCGCAGTTGGAACTTCGGCGAAAGCATTTGTGAAGTCGGTCATAGCATCGGGTCTATTGTGGTATCTTACTCTGAAAAAACGACTTCATTTTAGCTGTGATGATGATGATTTTATTATTTTAAATCGAGACATTGTATTTTGTTACTGTAGTACTTATTAGAATACTACAACTTTCTTTTATATTTATGTCATGGTGGTGTAAGTTGGTTATTTCAATTACATATTACTGTCCTAGGTAGTGCTATTTTTTTGTTGCTGGTTTGTAAGAACCTCAAAAAATATATCATAAAAGTATCTTATACGAAGAAGAGCATCAATAATCTTCCAGTTTATTGATTATATCAACAAACAACCAAACAATTAATATATACCTGCAACTTTCTCACTGTAATATTATGCAATGTATAGCCATATTACCTGTGAAGTAAAAACAAATAATTATAAAACATTACTTACTGCATGTAAGTCCCATTGCGGCTCTTACACTTAGTAACGAAATGGTAATGCACGAACACGCACATATAAATCGCGAATAGCACAAGTACTATGATAGTTAGTGTGAATGTGACGGAGTGCCGTATCGGGTCTTGTTGGATTTGGCCGTTTATCATTAGTAGCTGAAAAGTTAGAAACATTTTAGTATGGAAAAACATTTAAAAGTGTAATTATGATAGAATGCAGAATATTTACCTAACTAGCTTATTTAAAATTTATAAAAAGTTACAGCTTTAAAAATGTAAGCTTAAAATTCAATTATTAACATGCTCAATTTAGAACCAAGGATCTCAATGTTAAGTGTAAAAAAAGAAGATATTATTTATAACTTTCTTCTATTCAACTAACTAAGTACATTTAATAGGTAAACTCATCATAAAATGCAATGCAAATGCGTACAAAATCACCAATACCATTTACTCCATAATATAATTACCTGTAACAATGATTCGATTTTTTAATTTACCGCCCTTTTCAAATGTATACTGACCACAAACATTTTTTATAAATATAAATAAATATAAATATTATAGGACATTATTACACAAATCGACCTAGTCCCACAGTAAGCTCAATTAAGGCTTGTGTTGTGGGTACTAGGCGACGATAAATATAATATTTAATAAATACATATATTTAGATAAACACCCAGATCCAAGAACAAATAATTGAGTTCATCACACAAATATTTGCCCTGACCGGGGATCGAACCCGGGACCGTCGGCTCAGTAGGCAGTTACTTACCACTGCGCCAACCGCGTCGTCAAATATTTAAAATTTTAATTTGTTTTAATATTTAAAAATTCGTTAAAAGAACAATACTTACCTCATTTTGCTTTATCAACGGACACTTCCCATTAGCAGCCAACGCTCCATCCGCACACACACACATCGGCTTCGCCTCCATTACGCACACATTCGAACACTTATAATTCATACACGAATTTTTCACATCTACCCTCTGTACGGTTTCTTGGTGAAGAATAAAATTAGACGCATTTAAATGGAAGTAATTTTCGCAAGTTTTTGCAGCGTATAATAAACAACGTTTTAGCTTGTTGTTGTCTAGGAAATAAATGTGGTCTTCGAATAATACTGGGCTGTGCGGATTTTGAATGTGTGCGTTGTTTTTGATAACTAATACTCTGAAATAACAAATACAATATTAGGTATGTTGAGTGTGTTAAAAAATTGATTTATACGTAAAGGTTGGAATGGCAAGATTTTAAGATATTTTGAAGTTAATAATTATTTTGCTCATCAATGCATACTTATGCGTGAAATGTCATTTTGTCAGCATAGAGAAATAGTTTTGCCTATGGGGTAGTTACATTTCGATGCTATCTAGATCTACAGAAGTCTCTCCTATTAAGTATGCAATGTAAACCACTCCCAGTAAAACTTACCTATTATTCCCATCATAACTGATCCTCCACAAGCCTGTATGGCTATCCATTACATACACCATCCGTTTAAACCCATCAACTGCTAATCCAGTACAATTAGCTACAGTACCTATATCAGATATATCTCTACCAGTGAGAGAAGCTGATCGTATGTAGCTCTCATGTGATTCCACTATACAGTAGAACATTCGGCGGTTGGTCGGGTCTACTACGAGTGATGATACCTAATGGAAAAATATTTTTTATAAAATTATATTATTATTTTATAACAAACTAGCGGTCCGCCCCGGCTTCGCCCGTGGTACATATTTCGCAATAAAAGGTAGCCTATGTTCTTTCTCAGGGTCTAAAGATTATCTGTGCCAAATTTCATTAAAATCGGTCCAGTAGTTTATGAGCCTATTCATTACAATCAAACAAACAAAGTTTTCCTCTTTATAATATTGGTGTAGAAAAACTAAACTGATTTCAAACGATCAAAGAACAAAGCTTAATAGGACCAACTGGAAAACATTAGGTAGCTTACAAATAAAAGAAAAAGCATAAAAATCGGTCCTCCTTTTGAAAGTTCCGAGGTAACAAACTCAAAACGAACAGTCTCATTGAAAACCTTCTCCTTTTATAGAATACTTTTAACCAATTTAACTTCTGGATATTTAATGCTATCTGCACCTAATCTACTACAGTGAAAATTTCATTAAGTAGATAATACAAATTGACTTGATAAACACCTCAGCATTTGACGGTAGTTTCTGCAACCGAGCGCAAACTTTCTTCGCATAGTTGCACACTCTTACATAACTTGCTGCTATCTTAGCATCTACGAAATATACATTCCCTGTTATCCAGTCTACGGAAACCTGAAAAATAAAAAAGAAATATTATATGTACCTATCTTTTTTGTTGTTTCATAAACATATGCAATTAACACAATCAATTTTTCCGATGTTAAAATCTTCACTTGGTAACAAAAAGTTGATTTCGTTAAAATATTTGTAGAATTCCAATTGGATAATCAAAATACCTTAGTAGGTTTTCCAATGTTACTTATAGCAGTTATGGAATAGGACTTCTGGTTACGATTCACTTCTATAAGTTCTCCCGAACTGCTTACTGTTATGTACAATTTATTTTTCCTGGAAAATATTAGAAAAAAACATATTTTATTTGGTTCGCTATAGTACGGAACGCTTAGTTTGTCTTCCAACTAGCGAGTACCTAATCCTGAGTAATTACGAGTAATCCTCCCAAGTAATCCGTAATCCTGGTTTCAAATAATAAAATGGTAGCGGCCAGTTTCATACATACATGCTATGTTTTGTTTACCTGTTTAGCTTATCTTTCAACTGCGTTGTATTAGCATGTATATCATGGATTTTATTAGCAAGTGATGAAATAAACACAATGAAAATTACGTTAATGCAATAATATTTACCAAAAATCATAATCCAGATCATCAATTCTTCTACTATACGAATATTCCAAATAATGGTGGTGCGCGAACACTGACCAAATATCAGCCCCTTTAGTGTACAGTACTGTGGCATCTCCGCGTATAGCCTTGCACGATCGATGGTCAGATCTATAGTTAGATAAATATATTGAAAAGAAAATGATAAAATGACGTTGATATATCGATAAGAAACAATTAAGCTCATCAATTTGAGCTCAACGAATATAAGCTTCAGTCAATAAATATTGAACATTTCGTAAACTATACGTTGTTTTTTATATTTGGGGGTATTCATTTATTAATAAGTTTAATGGAATAATAAAAAAAGGAAATTGTTCCGTTCTCTAGTTTCCACAATAACTTTAATTCACTGTCAGATTGCGGCTTGCGCTATATAAAAATGTTTCCATATTACCATAATGCGAAAAATACGTGTCTGCATGCAAAACAAACTCACCCCAAAGCATATCCCCCGTAGCACGAGCACACAAACGACCCAGGTATATTGTGACACACATGTGAACACACGTCATTCACACACTCGTCCACGTCATCACACGTGTCACCACGTGGCTTGTACCCGAGCGGGCACACGCATTGTGGCCCGCGTGGGGTGCGGTGACAGAAGTTGGGACATGAAGTGTTGCAGGGTGTGGCTATAAATAATGATTTTGTAAACGATGTGACTCTAAATGGGGATAAGATTTACGTAGGGTACAGTGGAAAACTTTGGGTACGTGTGGCAATATGTGCCCTAAGTTATTTTTAGTATGTCTAAAAAAATACCGAAATACTGAAATTAACAAATTAACTTACAAACGTATAAAAGTGAAAAACTTAAGTTAAACCTGATAAATACTTAAAAACTTACAGCACAGTCCCTTTTCATCAGTCCCATCGCGACAGTTAGTCACGTGGTCGCACACCTGCCGCCACTCAACACATGTCCCGTCATTACACGTGTACCCGTGGTTACATGTTTGCGGGATGACGTCTATTTTGTCGTATACTAGTGTTTTGTTTGCTGCAATTCATTTTTTTTTATTGATATACGGAGAAGTGTTGAAAAAAAATTTTGAACACATTCTTTTATATTGCCTATTTTTTCTTCTTGAGTAGAGTAAAATATATTTAAAAAATGGGATTTCTTTGGTCTGGAACATTGGTCTAAGAATGATTATAAAATTAGAATATGTATCTTAGCTAGTTGATCTACACATGATTACTGAATCGTACTTTCTACATTATTACCGTAACAACATTTAAGTACTTGAGTAAACTAGGGTACAAACCGTTTAGGGTACAAATCGCAACTTAATAATTCTTACCTTTAATACAAGCTTCGATAGTTTCATCGGAGCCATCGGTACAGTCTTTCCGTCCGTTACATAGCTGGTTTTTAGTAACACACTTCAGTTCTTGGGCACAAGGGTACAAGCCGTTTGGGGCGCAATGAAAATCGCAACCTGCTTCATCTGTGCCCCCGGGGCAATCTACCTTCTTGTTACACCTAAAATATCGTATTTTTTGTAATAACTAACCCTAAGAAAAAATACAAAATCAGAAGAAGCTAAATTAAATGCTTACCGAGCCGTTAACGGCAAACAAATACTGGAGTTGTGCTCACATCTAAACTCCCATGAATGGCAGATAACCGTTCTCTGAAATTATAATACATAGTTGCTGTAGTAAAGAATAATACAAAATATTCCTATACTACTAGAAAAAGAAGGAAAAATACCTACTGACGCTTCTTTGCGTTCACAATTTTACTAAATCTCATACTTTTATTAAATCTCATAAACAATTTAATAATTTTGAATACCGTTTCAATAATTTCCGGTAATTGACAGTTGTCTTCATCCATTTCATCGAAACAATCAGAATGGCCATCGCACCGTTTGTTTAGCGGTATACACGACAAGTCACCACATTGGAAATATCCTTCTTCACATTTTTTTGTCTCTGTAAATACATAATAAAACACAAACAATTAATTATTATCAAGTTCAAAAAATATTTTTTTTAAAGTGAAACGCGTGACGGTCGGCTGCCGAGTTGGTATAATTATTCTAAGGTATAATTTATAAACGATAATTATTATCGTACAAATACGATGATAATAATTTCTATCATGCAAAATTCGTGAATTTATATTATTATAAGTCACCCTTTTAACGTTAGTGCAGGTCCACACTGCGAGCCTAGCGCGGTTGCGACGGCGGGCGCGAAATATCAAACGTATGAAACGCGCCTTTGTGTCCACATTGAAATGACTATGGCGGAAGCCTAGTGCGACGGTAATGAGCGAGCCAGCGCGCGTAGATTTCAAACTCTCCTATCCGCGCGTTCTGGCCACACTACGGGCCTAGTCAGCAAGCGACCCAATGCGCGGACGGCGGGGGTATCAAACCAGTTCGGTCTTGTCGCTCGACTTCTTATATTATATCCTTTATTGTTTTTCGTAAAATAGCGGTAAATACTTAATTGTTGAAGTGAAACTTCTTTATTTATAAGTGCGATTCAATCTAAAACACATATTATATACACCACAGTAATTTTGTAGGGTATAATCTCAATTCTTCATATAAGATTCACCCGTTATTTCTCTGTTTTATTTATTTCGTGTACAACTTCTATAATGATCTCATCTCAAAATCGGACTGTCCAGTAAAAATAGCAAATCGTCCAAAGTTTGCAACACCCGAAAAACGTCGAACCGCTACTTGAGCTCGCGCGTCGGTGTGGCCACCGCGAGCGCCCGCTCGTCGCGCCCGCCTAGGCCGCCGCCACCGCGCATTCAGTGTGGACGCACACTTAGGTTTCAGTGTCCCGTTGATTTGACAGCGGTAGTTAAACAAAGATTAACTAGAAAGAGAACTTGCATACATATCAATATTACAATTTATATGATTTATTTATTTATAATTGACTTTATTCTAAAAAGTACGATAATTTCGATCCATATACGCTTAAAATACGATAATTTTATTTTACGCCCCTGGTACGATAATCAGTTCGCTTCAGGTTGGTAACACTGGTATAAAGCGTCTTATTTACGGTCCATCTATAAAGTGAAAGCTCTTTTGGCGCTTGTCAGTTGTCAGTGCAGCTAATGAGCTAAGGTCAATGCATGGATCGTTGTTCAGAGATGCATGGTCAATGTAGCGGCGCCTATAGTTTGTTATATCTCAGCTATACATTATTCCTCTATGAGTTTGCAGCAGCTGACCGTGTAGTGTATAGACTATTACTCATTTGTGCCAGTGCTCCACGCTATATTATTTGTGTTTAATTTTTGTCAGTGTTTAATGTAAATGTTGTTATTAAAGTGAAACTTTTATTACATCGTCTCAAACTTTTTGGTCTGTGTAGCGCATGTCGCGTGACGTTGGCGTGACGGTCGAACCGTACGATAATTATCGTACAAATACGATAATTTTGTGCCTTAGTTTCACTTTTACCGTGGTTTCATAAAACCACACAACATTTTTTATTAAAGTGAAACTTTTATTTGCTTTTGGTAAATGACGACACAGCTAGTGAGTCCAAAAAACTGATCAACGAGGAAAAAAAGCAAAGAATAGTGCAAAAAAAATGAATGACGATGAATTAAATTTACGCCGTAAAAAACAGAACGCTGAAAGAGCACGTGCTTATAGAAAAAGGAAAAAAGGTCTTGGTGAGTTAACGAAGTTTTTATATTGAATTTATTAAAATTGTTAGAACTTTTTGCTGTGCATGCTTTGTTGTTTATGGATTTATTTCAATTTTGAGTACTTGAATTTATTATTTACCTTATTTTGTATGAATATTAAATTAATTATTTTTTTATTTATGTTCGATCCATTCAATATATTTAATTTTATTTAACAGATGCCATGCCCAGTACTAGTACCGTTCAAAGTGGTGAGCCTGCATCTGAAAATATTGTTACAGCAAAACTTTTACATAAAAAGCAACTAAATGCGGAACGATGCCGCAGGTATCGTCAAAAATGCAAGCGGCTAAAATCAGGTGCCAATTTTAACCGAGGCACTAGTGACAGCAATACAAGTACAAGTCGAGATACAAGTACAAGTCGAGAATTAATTGTTAATCCAGAGGAATTTCAAAACTCATCCGATCATCCTCAACAATTTTTTAACCATGAATCTTCGCCGCAGGCTCCTGAAGATACAACTGGCAATGCAAACACCTCTACTCCTACGGGCGCACGCTTTCGTCGGTACCGACGAAGATTGAAAACACGAAGAACCCACGCAGAAGAAAATCCTTCATCGATCTATACATTTTATATGAGACATAACGGAGCTCATAATCTTTTTAAAACCTTATTTGAGGATAATCCATTTGGTTTTGTGTGCCCTGTTTGTGATAGAGTATGGTTCAAAAATGATTTGAAATCAATTCGTTTATCGTGCAATGCAATCTTAGAACAAATATGCCCAACTGACTCGTTGCAAGACATTCTTGTGTGTGCGACCTGTAAAACCTCGTTAACTGCTGGAAAAATACCGAATTTGGCTGTGCACAATGGATTTGAGTATCCACCTAAGCCTAATCTCACGAATTCAGTACAATATTGGCAAAGTGGAAAGAAAGACCTCTTTGCAATGATCCGGCAACTTGGTAAGCCAACAGTATTTTTGATGATGAGTGGATGGAAGCTGCATTATAAAGTCAAGGAAGAATTAATAAATGAAGATGCTGAAACATGCGCTATTTATTTCAATAAACTCGTCAATGTCATGATGAAAATTCTCCAACATAAAACCATTAGCCCATTCGGTAAGCATTATGTTCAACATTATTTCAAGAGGATTGAATTTCAACACGGAGGGAGTCCTCATGCTCATATTTTACTTTGGCTGAATGAGGCGCCTAAAGATTCGTTTGGAGCAGACATGAATTCTACTATTCAGCTTATTGATGATTTAATTTCAGTATCGAGCACTGAAGCGTCAGGAAATATTAATCTAGTCACACACCATCACACTTTTACATGTTATAAAAATGATCGGAATCAACGAAAATGCAGATTCAACGCTCCTTTCATGCCTAGTAGGTCAACGATACTACTCAAGCCTTTGGCTAAATCTACTGATGATGAAAGATATGTTTATGATGAGTATAAGAAAAGATATAAAACAATACACCAAAATCTCGAAAACAATAACTACGATGATATTGATGATTTTTATAATAAAAATAACATTTCATCAGATGAGGACTATCATAAAATTCTATCTGCTGGAATTTCAAGACCAATGGTTTTCGTTAAACGGCATCCTAATGAAAAATGGCATAACTTCTTTAATCCATTTATATTTCACCATTTGCAGTCGAACATGGATATCCAATACATTATAGATGAGAATTCCTGTGCTGCATACGTTGCGGAGTATGTAAACAAATCGAATCGAGGCACTAGTAATCTTCAGCGGGAACTACTGGATCTTTTGGAATAGAAATGTCCAGCCAAGAAGCAGCATGGTTTCTTCTTAGAGAACCAATGTCTAAATCAACGCTTAAGGTTGAATTCACACCTACGATGTGGCCTCAGGAACGTCATCGTATTCGAAAAACAGAAAGAATTAGAAAGACTTTCTGATAACGATACCAATATTTGGAAAGAAAATTGTTTCGAAAAATACGAAAATCGACCTGTAGAATTAGAAGATATTTCGTTGATTCAGTTTGTTGCTTGGTAGACAGTCAAATCTGGACAAAACCCGTCGGAACCTGCACTTACAGACGAAAATTCGAATTCAGAAGATGAAGTAGACATTGAAGAAGAGTTAGCACCAGAAGAAAACATTAATCAACAAAGTAATAAAGTACATATATTACTGACGGAAAACTCCAAGGATCGTACGCTATAGACATTACGATATGGCAAATCAAATGTTAGACTACAAACATGAAATGGTTACTTTATACATTCCATTTCGTAATAAAGAAAGGGACATTTTGGCTGAAATGCGATTCAATCAAATTTATGAAGAAAACGAACAACTGATTTTAGCTCGTCGTGAAGAGTTCGAAGCAAATTTAGATATTGACAAAATTATTGAAGCATACAGAAAATTATGTCACCCTGATGAAAATGAGGAAGACCTTGAAATTTTGCCGCTTATACAACATGATGCAAATCCATTTATTGAATTTTAGAACAATCCAGACTCAGGTACTGTTTTGATTTAGAGTATAGCATTAATATGTAAAATACTAACATAATGATTTTTGTTTCAGGATTCAATGAAGATCTTTTTGTGGCGAGCATGCATTTACTTGGAGCCATCGAAGTACATTTTACATGAAGTAATGCGTCAAGAAGATCGAGTGTTTTCGTCTATTTTAACAAAAATTGGTAGTGGATCACAGTTAAGTTTAGAGGAAACAAATATTATCGAATCAAGAATGTTCACTGAAGACGAAGCTAAACAAATGTGTCCATCAGGAATTCGATTATTTTTTCAAGTTAAGACGGAATCGCTAACGGTAGTGTAGGGAAATTGATACATCTTGAATTTGACGATACTAAATTAATTAGAGTATGGTAACTGTTTCCGGACAAGAATGTGGGGAAAAAAATCCGACGAAAATTTGCTCATCGAGGAATTAAATATTAATAGATCCTCCGTGCCAATCTTGTCATTATCAACTTCATCACCAATCAACGGTCGTCAGCGTAATCCATACTATAATAGTATAAATGCGAAAGTAACTCTGTCTGTCTGTCTGTTACTCAATCACGCCTAACTACTGAACCAATTTGCATGAAATTTGGTATAGAGATATTTTGATACCCGAGAAAGGACATAGGCTACTTTTTACCCCGGGACAAAGGATAGTTTTTATCCCGAAAATCCCACGGGAACGGGAACTATGCGGGTTTTTCTTAGACTGCGCGGGCGAAGCCGCGGGCGGAAAGCTAGTACTGTAATAAAACGAAAACATTTTCCATTATCAGCTTACAATGCATCAACGATTCATAAAGCACAAGGAGGAACGTACAGTGAAGTTGTTTATCATTACGAAAAAAATCATGCTCAAGATTTAGTTTACGTAGCTCTTAGCCGCGTGACTGGTTTAAACGGTCTTTACATCGTGTCAGAAGATAACAACAAAAAATTTATCACACTGGTTGTCGAGTTACTAAACAAACACAAGACTTGAGAATAGAATTAGAGCGACTTTCGTTGAATCCACTGATTACTATCACCGATGAAATCTCGAATTTCATTATGAGTCGACGGGGTTTTTCGATGATATCATTCAATGTCCAAAGCTTACGAGCTCATTCGAAAGATATTTCTGCAAGTCTGACAAAATCAATCAATACTCTTGTTTTATGTGAAACTAATTTGAAAAATAATGAGCAAATAAATATTCCCAATTTTCATTGTGTGAGTAGGCAGAAACATAGTACTTCTCGATATGGTGGAGTAGCTATACTAAAAAACAATGATAATTCATTGAGGGTTCCTTCAGTAATGCAAGCATACATCAATAACATGAGTGTAAGTCAAGCAACTGCTTCCGAATCAGCTGTGGGAGATTTTTGTGCAGCTATTTGTCAACTTGATGAAAACAGAAAACTCGTGATTGCGTCAATATAATATATTAAAGTAAATAAAAAATAGATGATGTAATGGATTTTCTATGTTTTCATCTAGCTCCATTTGCTACGTCATCAGCTCAAATCTTCCGTTCTCGAGAAATGTATTCACGAATGCCTGTTATTTTGTCTGGTGATTTTAATACAGATTTCAAGAAAGAAGAATCTGCTCCACTCATTGAATACTTGAGAGAAGTATTTAATCTTGAAATGATAAATGATAAAAATGTACCCACCACGAAATATGGTTCAACGATCGATGCGGTTTTTACTAGATACATTGAAAAAATCGAATGTAAATCACTGTTCACGTATTTTAGTTAAGTACCATAAAATATTGGTTACATTTATAAACTGTGAAACTCATAATGAAGATGGAATGATAATAGAATGATTGAAAATAATTGAAAAAACGGATCAAAATGACTCAACGATAATAAATTATTGTTTTCACTTTTCAGTTTTTTTATATGTGTATATTATCTAAATAATTGTTAAGTAAGTATGTATTATGTAAGTCGTACTCTATAAGATACAGAGTTGAATAAAAATATTAGTTAGAGGACGTCTAATTTTATTATTTCCCATTATCATTCCAATTTTCCAAGTATAAAATTAAGATTGATAAAGCGATTTTTATACCCTTAGGCGATCCTCACACTACCCCGCATCACGCTGCATGTTGCATGTCGAAGCACCTACGCGCGTTCCTGCGGGAGTGCAGATCTGCATCATCGTGCGGGTTTTTTGCGCACTCACGCGCGTAGGTGCGTTTGTAGATTCACGCACGGCGGCTCTCATTTATTCGCCGTTCTCTGTGGTGGTCGTACAATACTGAGCATCACGACGCGCGGCACTGCGGGATTCGGTGTGCCATACCTTGCGTCTCGCCCCGCACCTACGCGCGGGGATGCATGTTTCTCCGCGTGTATGCGCGTGATCCGCATGAACGCGCGTGGTTGCATTTTCAGTGTTGGACTGTGCGTGTTTTCTATACAAACGGAGATACTTACAAGTAACGTTAAACACGCAGTCACGCAACATGCAGCGTGGTGCGTGGCAGTGTGATAATCGCCTTAATGGAATATTATTCGAAAAATTTTTAGTTAAATGTGTATAGTGTGAAAAAAAGTTTCGCTTTTACCGTGGTTTCATAAAACCACACCACATTTTTTTTTCAATAAATGTAATCTGGAATCAGTCGTTGACTAGGAGAGGAGCAGATAAAAGTTCAAAAAAAAATATTAGGATAAAATTGCCTTATTTTCAATGGTATTTCGTATTTCATCGATATTGGTTAAGCCGTAAGCAGTAGTGTAACAGACAAACAGAAACTGATACAGACACAAGTAGACTCATTTCACTTTAAATCCACTAAAATAGGTACTTGAATTTAGGCATGGGATAGCGGAATATCTTATCAACATGTTCATATTTGGAATTTAAAAAAAACTGATTTTTTATATTTTCACCAAAATGACTTGGTCAACATAATTCTGATATTTTGTAAAATATGAGTATTAATATATTTGTCTATGGTATTAATAACTTACTGCAATTAATTTCATCCGACCCATCAGCACAGTCATCAAATCCGTCGCATTTCCAAGAGATCGGAATACAAGGGCTCGATGTACAACTGTATATAAAGTCATATTTGTTATTTAATGTAATTAAAAAATATATAAGCCCAGATTAGCAAACAAGTAATAAAAATAATAGGGACTGGTATTGTTGATTGCAGGTAGCGGATATAAAATCTATACTAATATTATAAAGCTGAAGAGTTTGTTTGTTTGTTTGAACGCGCTAATCTCGGGAACTACTGGTCCGATTTGAAAAATTATTTCGGTGTTAGATAGCCCATTTATCGAGGAAGGTTATAGGCTATATATCATCACGCTACGACCAACAGGGGTGGAGCCACGGGGGTGAAACCGCGCGGAGCAGCTAGTTATAAATAAGTAGTTAACTGTCAACAAGACAGACAAGTAACCAGTAGCAGGTGACAAGTGACATGTGACAAGTAACAAGTTACAGGTAACCAGTAACAAGTATTAACATGTAACAAGTATCAAGTAACAAATAACAATTAAGAAGTGACACGTATCAATAAACAAGAAATATGTCAAATACAACAAGAATCATCAAACGAACCAAGAAATAAACAAATACGAAAATAGTATAAATACTAAATAACTCACGTAAACTCAGTATCCAAACATTGTATAGTGCTACAAGCGGCGGGCGTTTCGTCGGTGCCTTCGGGACAATCAGACAGACCATTACATACAGACGATTTATCTATACATATAGACGTGTTCACACATTGCACTTCCATTGGACTGCATGTTACTGAAATTTGTTTAATATAATAAATTAAATAAATAGCAATACTTAATCTTAATACTAGTATAAAGGCGAAAGTTTGTAAGGATGTATGGATGTATGGATGTTTGTTACTCTTTCACGTAAAAACTACTGAACCGATTACAATGAAATTTAGCACACATATAGAGGGTAACTTGGATTAACACATAGGATAGGTTTTATCCCGGAAATCCCACGGGAAGGGGAACTATGCGGGTTTTCCTTTGACCTAACGCGGGCTAAGCCGCGGGCGGAAATCTAGTACTTAATACTTTTTCAGCAATATATTAATACGTTAAAATTAATACACGGTCAAAACCCCAAACAATCATATTATATGAGTGATTTTTTGGAGAGAGACCACGTAACATGCTATACTACAATACATATCTCAATAATACATTATTTTTTCTTACATGTAATGGGCATGGCAGGCATTAATTAGGTAGTTTTTTTTTTCTTTCAAAACACATTATTAATCTCTTATTTAGTCAAAAATAATTTAAACAACATTACCTGTAGCTACATTATCTTTGCAAATATCATTTTTTCCAATACAAATATTGTTACACATCTTCTGTCCGTAACCACAATCGGAACTTTGAGTGATGTGGGCTAGAAATTAAAAATTGTACGTTTCTCAACACGGAATAACTATAAAAACCTTAATAATGAAAATGAAATGCATTTTTTTCTAATAAAATTCTATACAAGATTAAAAACCGACCGTCCCTCCATACATTTTTGATTACCTCTAAACACTTAACACAGACACTATTTCTTTAAAACTAATCATTTTATCACTTCTCTATAATGAAATGTGTGCGCGTTCGACCTTTTTAATCAATAATTTACAATATTTACTTAGAAAAACAACAGTAAAATACCGGAAAAATTTGACACTTCTACAGTAGTGTGCGTGACTTTTGCCAAGCGAAACACGACATAAAGCACGACATCTAGCGCATAGACTATATACTTATTACAGATCTAGCGCGTCAATGTCTAAACGAAAGGCGATGTTTAGACATTGACGCGCTAGATGTCGTGCATTCGCGTTCGTTATCTTATGCATAATGAGCATAATTCTAATAAATCAAAGTTCTGTGTAAAAATTGAGTAATTTCATTTCCAATCGTTCAAAGAAAATAACAATAAAATAAAATAAAACTAATGACCTTAGAAACTATGTTTTTTTTTATTTATTACTCATTATTGTTCGTCCGTCGTAGGTCTGTAAACTGTATTGTACACTGAAGGTAAATGGTACTGTAGGTACTTTAGTTCGGCGTCGTCGCTCGTCGGCTTGATATAAAATTACATTCTTGATTTCATTGACACGCGCTATGATTTGCGCGCGGAATTTCTTGTGTTGTGAATTTATTTTTGTATGCTATGCATTTTAATTGATTCAAATTGCAATGTTTCTCTAGTATGCATTTGAGACTATATTGTAAATTGTAATAATTGATCGTGGGTATAGTAATTAATTATTCTAATAACGCAATCCATACTAATATTATAAATGCGAAAGTAACTCTGTCTGTCTGTCTGTCTGTTACTCAATCACGCCTAAACTACTGAACCAATTTGCATGAAATTTGGTATGGAGATATTTTGATACCCGAGAAAGGACATAGGCTACCTTTTATTGCGAAATATTTATTTATTTATTAAAAAGGTTCATCACCCTAATGTACCGGCGAAGCCGGGGCGGACCTCTAGTTAGTAATATATGTATTTTCGGTGGGATTCAAAACAAAAAATTGGCCCGTGATTTTTATGAAATTTCACCACATTGCAAATCACATCAATCATAGTTCATACACATGTATGACGAAAGTGATTAGTATTGTGGCTAACATTGACTCATCAGTTCATCACTGAAACCAGTGATAAATCAGTACCTATATCATATTGTGTTTGAATATTTTTAAACAATGATATAAGTATACAATTATTATAAATCGGTAAACTATCAAAGTAATCACAAACTTGCAAACATTGGTAAAATGTCCAGTAGTTTATGAGCCTATTCATTACAATCAAACAAACAAACAAAGTTTTCCTCTTTATAATATAAAGGTGCGTATAAATTAAGCGCGGCAGCCGCGCGAGCCAATGTTCGACCAGAGTTGACGTTCATTTGCTGCGCGAGCCAATATGTAGATATATTTTAAGTTGAACGTAGTTGCCGCGCGCGGCAGGCGATCCATCACGAACATCTCTTCTGTAGGACGCCAAAAGTGTAGTCATTTTCTTTTTCAAGTCAGGAATAGGTATATCCATTTTCTTACTGATTTCTACCCACACATCATACCTCAGCGATTTATTGTGGTATTGGGAGGATTTGCTGTTCCACAAAAATTCATTAGCGCCATACAATTGTATTAGTAAACGGCACTTTTCGTTGTCCATTTTTACGTAGACGCCGCGCGAGCCGAATCACCAAAACTACAAACCGTCCACACGGCGCGCGAGCGAACGCCTGAAGCTCCTTTGATGCGGTCTCAAAAACCGACAGTGAGCGGATCGCCCCGCGGCACGTTCGAGCGCGGCAATGTTCGCGTCGCCGCGCGCGGCGATCCCGTCTACATAGTGCGCGGCCGCCGCGCGCGCCTATGTTCGATGGTTTGCCGCGCTTAGTTTATACGCGGCTTTAGTGTAGACAAACACTAGAATACGATCACGAATGCAAATTCGGGGATTTTCAAATTATTGCTAAATAATAATTGAATTCGTTTTGAAATACTCTATAATTTTTAGTGTATAAATAGACATTTATAATGTGGTGCTCATTTTTTTTGTACTGCTAACGCTATTGTAGGTACCTATTTTCGTTGTTTTATTTCAAGTGAACACGGCCATACAATTTTGTCACGAGCCGCCTATGATTGTAGGTACTTTTGTTAGGCTCCTTCGTCGTCCGCGTCGGCTCGAAAGTTCTTGATTTCATTGTCACGCGCTATGATTTGCGCGCGGATTTTCTTGTGTTGTGAATTTATTTTTGTATTATTATTATTTTTTATTTATTTTTTTATTTTATTGATTCAAATAAAATATTTCACTAGTATGCATTTGAGACTATATTGTATTATGTATAATTTATCGTAGGTATAGTTATTCTTATAACGCAGTTATATTTTCGGTGGGACAATTTGACCCGTGATTTTTCTGAAATATCACCACGTTGCAAATCACATCAATCATACACACGTATGACGAAAGTATAGTGGCTAACATTGACTCATCAGTTCATCACTGAAACCAGTGATAAATCAGTATATCATATTTTATTGTGTTTGAATATTTTTTAAACAACGATATATACAATATTATTATAAATCGGTAAACTACCAAAGTACTTCCGAATTTTCAGACAGACAAACAAGTAGTTTGAACACGCAGTTTTCTTATACTAGTAGCAAAAATCAAAACCATAATATTATGTTTACCTACTATATTTTACTAAAAGTCGAGTGCGTCGAAATCGTAAATAATATGTAATATAATGTTTTTCACCTTCCTGGTTATTTTCCCATAGTAAATAGTGTTTTAGGTTTGTTGTTGTAGGTAGGAATAATAATAATTATTCTTGCTTGTTGGTTATGAAATGTATATTGAAATAATTTACTTTTACAAATCATTAGTGATATGAGTTTTGAGTGAAAATGCTTGGATCAGCATAATATTATATGGTACTTCAAATACATGTTTTGATAAAAAAAAACAATAGTGTAATAAAATAAAACTGCGTTTTATTGTAATCAATGTTGACAATTTTAAATTCCAAAATTATTGATCAATAAAATAGTTTACACCAACAAATATAACTTTTATTTTTATAACAATCGTTCATAATATAAACCGTAGCAGGTGGCGTTTTGAAGTTCTGTCTACTCATACAGAAAAATGGAAAACTTGTTTTTTTTGTAAACAATTTATTACTCATGTTGTTTGGCAACTCGAAGCGTGGTCGTCCGTCGTAGGTACTTTTGTTCGGCGTCGCGTCGTCGTCCGCGTCGGCTTGATATAAAACATTCTTGATTTCATTGACACGCGCTATGATTTGCGCGCGGAATTTCTTGTGTTGTGAATTTATTTTTGTATGCTATGCATTTTAATTGAATCAAATTGCAATATTTCTCTAGTATGCATTTGAGACTATATTGTAATAATTGATCGTGGGTAGGTATAGTAATTAATTATTCTAATAACGCAATTATATTTTCGGTGGGATTCAAAACAAAAAATTGGCCCGTGATTTTTATGAAATTTCACCACATTGCAAATTATATATTATACAATTACAATTACAATTATTATAAATCGGTAAACTATCAAAGTAATTACAAACTTGCAAAATATGCTTTTCCGAATTTTCAGACAGACACACAATTTTATTAGTTTGTTTTAGCAAAGTAGGTACCTATACCTATACGCTTACGTCGCGCGTCGCGTCGTCGAAAACGGTGCGCCCAGAAACAAACATACCTAATTCAGTTACAATCCTTTTTTTGTTCCGTAATTTATTGTATTTATTCTAATACGATTTTTTTTATTCGTCGGCCAGTTCTACTAGGTATAAAAAGATAAAATTGAAATATAATTATTGTAGCGACAGCCATATTATGTTACTATGTTTTCGTAAATATGTTTTTCACCTTCCTGGTTATTTTCACATAATCTTATCTTCTTATATATAAAAATGAATCGCAAAATGTGTTGGTAAGCGCATAACTCGAGAACGGCTGAACCGATTTCGATCATTCTTTTTTTATTATATTCCTTGAAGTACGACGATGGTTTTTATGTAGAGAAAACGTAAATATTATGTACCACGGGCGAAGCCGGGGCGGACCGCTAGTATATATATATAAATGAATCGCAAAATGTGTTGGTAAGCGCATAACTCGAGAACGGCTGAACCGATTTCGATAATTCTTTTTTTATTATATTCCTTGAAGTACGAGGATGGTTCTTATGTAGAGAAAACGTAAACATGTACCACGGGCGAAGCCGGGGCGGACCGCTAGTCTTATATATAAAAATGAATCGCAAAATGTGTTGGTAAGCGCATAACTCGAGAACGGCTGAACCGATTTCGATAATTCTTTTTTTATTATATCCCTTGAAGTACGAGAATGGTTCTTATAGCTAGAGAGCTAGTTAGTTTAGTTTTAGTGCAGTGGCAGTGTAAATGTTGTTGTTGAGGTTATGTAAATTTAACACTTTAGTTAACTACCAAGATATAAAGAAATGAGGATAGGACACAATAACTATTGGTTGAGGTATTTATAAACTCATAATATACTTTTAAAAAAATCACGTTTTAATAAATTTCTAGAATTAAATTAGAACAGCTGATTCAAAATAGCCTAAAAAATCTTAATAATAATAATTACGCTTCACAGCAAGAAGAAATGTACCATATGTACCCGCACAAAGTCGATATTGTGTTGCCTACCGTTCGACTCAATGGCTAGGGTTGTAACTACCTTTAATAATTATTACCAAACTAATAAACCGAGTGATGCGAAATAACCATAATTCTTTTAGAGTTTGATAAAATGATCAGGCAGGTATTTTCTTTAATCCTCTGAATTCTCGGTTACTAAATTGTATCGTTGAAATTATTCTTAATCGCGTAAAATCATATGGAAAACACTTTTCATTTGTTTTTTTACTTTCACGCCCAACTACTATACAATAATTACGTTGTTTCGGTATTTTGACGAGAAAACGCAGGAAACATCCGTTGTATCATTTTAGATAGATTGTATATTTTGTATCTGTAGAATTGAAATCAAAGCTATGTATATGTTGTCTCCATTCTTTTCTTATCGGATTGTTGATCCCAATGCGAATGCGTCACTTAAATTTTATAAAAGACAATTAAGAACATCAAAAATAAAGTGATACGTAAATATTTCACAGTGCAATATATTATGTAATTAATAATAATTATATATTTATGAAAAAATAATTACATCAGATTTAATAATAGCAATTGTTTTGAATGTACATAATATGAATAAATGATTACATCATAATAGTAATAATCACAATTGTTTTATTTCCCATTTGTTGCAACCCTAGCATATTTTCATGTAGCAGCAGAAGTACCTACACTGGCGGCGCGGCGCGCGGCATCGTGCGACATCAAAGGCATTGCCTTACTATAATAAGTTTATAATGACTCATTTCTTTTATTATATAATTTACGTTTTACTTTTACAGAATCCGATTCAATGGATTATGAAGACGAGTCACACAACGCCATACGATAGTGATGATGAATGAACATTTCAATAAATGCATGCGTGTTTTTTTATGTTGTTTTGTAATTGTTAATTGTTTCTTAAATAAAGAAATAAACTAAATATTTAAATGATGATTTGTTATTTGCAACACAACTTTATATTTGAGATTCTTTACAAATGTATATTTAGTTTTGTATCATCAAATTTATAAATTTTATTCCATAGTTTTCAAAATTAAATGTAAATGACCATAAAAACATTAATAAAGTAAATCATTGATGTAAGGTCAGGGAACGTAATACATATATATACATCTGACCATGTAGAAGCTAAGTCTTGTTGACTGCTGAAGTCTGTAAAGTTTTGTTGTCTGCTGAAGTCTGTACGCAATGAAAATGTCTGCCGTTTCGAAAATAAGTTTTTAAGACCCTAATAAATAAAATATATGAATGGCAGATCTGGTCAAATACTTTCAAAATTGTATTTTTTTCAGCACTTTCATAAGTGTCTGCCAGAATGTTATCCGCGTGATAATGGTCTGCCATTGTTATTTTCCGATAGTAATAATAATCTATTTTCAAATATCAAAATGGCAGACGTGGTCAAATGGTTTCAAAGTTCGCCAAAAATTTCCACCTGTCTTACCTAAGCGCGCGCCCCGTCCACCACTCTGGGCTTAGTGACTCCTCATCTCATGTGTAGTAGGTATAGGGGAATCAACACACAAAAATCCAGGTCTGGTCAAATACATACAGGTAGCTTTGCGCTAGCTCTCTAGCTATTACTTCTTATGGAGAGAAAACGTAAACATGTACCACGGGCGAAGCCGGGGCGGACCGCTAGTAAATAATAAAATAATAAATAGTGTATTAGATTTGTTATTGTATCTTGTATACCTACGAATAATTATTCTTACGTCTTGTTGGGAAATGTTCAAATACCTACCTATTGAAATAATTTACTGTTACAAATCATTAGTGTTATTAGTTTTGAGTGAATAGGCATGGATCAGAAATTCAGAATATAATATGCTACTAACTACTCAAATACATACATGTTTACACAACAAACACCACTGACCTCTATAACTATAAGTTATAGAGGTCAGTGACCGTCAGTGACAAACACTATGGATACCTACGCTCGCGAATGCAAATTCGGTGATTTACTAATTATTGATACCTAGTCATTGAATTCGTTTTGAAATAGCCTGTACTTTGTAATTTTTAGTGTTATAGACATTTATAAAATGTGGTGCTCATTTTTTTTTGTAATAAATTATCCTGCTACGCTATTGTATTTTCGTTGTTTTATTTCAAGTGAACACCCATACAATTTTGTCACGAGCCGCCTCTGGCCTCTGGGTGAAATCAACCAGTCAAATGATTTTTGTTCTAATTGTATTTTGGTAGTAGTTTGTTTAGAATTTACATTACCATTGTTTAATTTTTATTTTGTATTTGCAGTAAAATAAAAAGATGAAAAACTTCATTAGGTATATTGTACGACACCTCACTCTGAATCGCGCTAGCGAAATTTTTTCGTTACAGAGCACATATACAACTTTCGGACAATCTTCATTGAGGCCGGCCGGCAAATCGAGTATGTCGAGAAACTTCACTTATTCGATGGAGGTATTCTACCTTCCTTCCTCCACAGTTGTGGGACCCCGACGTGCATTGAACACGCAGCTTTCTGATACTAGTAGCTAAAATCAAAACCACAGATATGTCTGTGATCAAAACCATAATAATATTTTTACCTATTATTTTACTAAAAGTCGAGTGCATCGAAATCGTAAATATGTTTTTCACCTTCCTGGTTTTTTTTCCATAGTAAATAGTGTTTTTGATTTGTTGTTGTATGAATAATTATTCTTACTTGTTGGTTATGAAATGTATATTGAAATAATTTACTTTTACAAATCATTAGTGATATTAGTTTTGAGTGAAAATGCTTGGATCAGCATAATATCATATTTGCTACTTCAAATACATGTTTTGATAAAAAAAAAACAATAGTGTAATGTAGGTAATAAAATAAAACTGCGTTTTATTGTAGGTAATCAATTTTGACATTATTTATTTCCCAAAATTACAATAAAATAGTTTACGCCAACAAATATAACTTTTATTTTTATAACAATCCTACTTCCTACTAATGCGAAAGTTTGTGAGGATGTGTATGTGTGTGTTTCACGCAAATACTACTGAACCGATTACAATGAAATTTAGCACACATATAGAACGTAACTTGGACACATTGAATAGGTTTTATCCCGGAAACCCCACGGGAACGGGAACTATACGGGTTTTTTTTTGAAAATGCGGGCGGAAAGCTAATCGTTCATAATAATATAAACCGTAGCAGGTGGCGTTTTGAAGTTTTGTCTACCCATACAGAAAAATGAAAACCACAGGAGATTGCCCAAGTGACTATGGCACTTGGTATCGCAATCAAACTTATTGTGTCAAGATGAAATATAGCTCAATTTAAAGCTTGATGTTAGTACTTTTAGATATGATTAAAGTTTTTATGTAAATAAGCCGCAGTTCGCGACAATAAAAATAAAACAATAGTTTTATTCAACACTTCAAAAAACTACTTAATCGAGTTTAAACTAACGATGAACGTTAAGTTTTACATTTATTACATAGGTAATATTTTAATTTACAAGACAAATGTGAAAAGTAAATCGTAATTTAAACATTATTTCAAAATAACATCGAACAATGCGTCGAACACATTCATTTGACATTTCAAATAGAAACTATGACATATGACGTTTGCAAGAGAGATAGATATAGGTATGTGTCTAAACAAAACTTTTACTTTTATTTCTATTTATTCGGTATAATTACAACTTAATAGTGATAAATATGATCATTATAAATACAAATAGGAATTAACAATATCACGAACACGTGACACAACTAGTATTTTACCGATTCCATACGTAGTCATACATGTTTCAAAAGAAAAACTTTTACTTTTACTATTATTTCAATTTATCCGGTTTAATTAAGACTTAATATTGATACATATGATCATTATAAATACAAATAGGAATTAACAATATAACGAATACGTGGCACAACTAAAATTTTACCGATACCACCCGTGGTCATTCTCCTTTGTGGGTCATTTGTAACAGGATGGCGGTTCTACAGCGAAAAAAGAAAAATGATGGTCAGAACGCTGATACCGGATACCTTAAGATACTGTAATATACAATATTACTAGATTAGATAAAATATTATAGGTAGTATCTTCACCGTGTGTGACGCGCTTTACATTCACGCCATCTAGAGTTAAATCTTTATCATTTTTGTATACGTCTGTGTGTGTAAACGACCCTGTATGCAATGACAGATGTTAAAACGCATAATTTTACCGAATTGGGTGGATTTTAAGGCAATGATATAACATATTTCAATAAAATATAATATTCAGTAACCGCCATGACTATTCCTAGGTTTGATGACTATTCCAATTACGCAAAAACTCAAATAAACTAGAAATGTAGAATTCAGCGCCATCTAGCGGGATATTGGCTGGGAACAGATCGTAGCAATCACCTTAATCAATATTATCAGTTTTCAACTGAGTATGCTTTTATACAAAAATGACATTATAAAACAAAAAATATTTTTAAATAACACAAGCACATATTCCTATTACACACAACTACATAAACATCAACACCTAAAAAAATAAAAAATAAACAACTCACGTGGACAACTCTCCTCATCCTCCCCGTACCTACAATCCCTAATCCCATCACACTTCTTTCCCATCAAGTAGCACTCATTGCTCTTATAACAATAACTTTCATGTAGCTTACATTCTACCAATCCCACACACGCTTCCCCATCCCATACCAAGCCGATGGGACACATACACTTGTATCCCATATCGAGGTCTTGTGGTATGGGATGTGGGATTTGCACACAAATGTGGGAGCACGGTGATGGGATTTGGAAACACGCGTGTTTAGTTAGCGGGTTCTTGAGATCTGGCGGTGGGGATGTGACTTGTAAGTGCAGGAATGTCGTGTTCGGGAATATCGCTGGGAATTTGTAAATATGTTTTTATAGTGCAAAACAATACAAAAACTGTAACAAAACTTAAAAAAGAATGCACAAAGGGCGGTCTTAATGTTCACTGTAAGACAATAATTGGTAGTGAGCAAAAACATTTTAATAGCATTTTTTCTTATCTTAAATTGTTTTTTTTTACATTCAACACATCGATAATCGACATTCAACATTAACCACTGCGCTAATTGGTTGTCAGAATAATGGTTATAATAGTATACAGATTATTTCATATATTTTGTTTTAAATCATGGTAAATATTAAACAGGTAACTTTTATATTGACATTGTACCATTTTCAAAGCAAAAAAAACTTATTATGAATAAGTAATCCATCACAATAATTTTATTGCTAAATAATTTTTACTTATAAGATACTTACATAACTCCATTCTACGTACAACATGTCCATGTTTATGTACATCAGCCCAGTATACTCGTTGTGTATGTCTGTCTGTCCAAAACACGTGCGTATCCGTAACGGCTAAATTCGCGATGGTAGTAGTTATTTCGCGGAAATGAGTTCTACCCGTGCCTAAAAATAGTTCAAACCATTTTATAGATTTTTTTTTATTTATACACGGTATTTTCTAAGGGTGCTCAGATATAAAAAAAAATCTTTTTTATTGTTTTCAATTTGATTTATAAAAAATAATGATTTATTTATTATATCTTACCTTCAGGGTGGAAATAATCGATGATCCCATGGCCTTCATCTGCAATGTATACGATGTCCATTTCAGGTGAATATCTTAAACGGATATTTGGCCCTGAAAAAATAATTACTTAATAGAGAAACTACCCGCACAAAATTTAAAATCTCGTATTAAATACTGGATCGATTTTGAGGGTTTTTTGCTGATTGATAGAATAAAAAAGTCATAGAACATTTATAAGTATTTTTAATATAATCAAGGTATGAAAAACTAAAAATTCCATAGTTCACCACGTTTGGGACATCCTGTATAACCACGTTCAGGTCACGGGATACCAGTCTTAATATAATACTTACCTAATATATTATTAGTGAGTATATGCATCTTATCTTGTCCATCAAGTCCCATGCTGTCTATATAAATCTCATTGTTAGATTCACTTTCAACCAACGCCACCAATAATCGCCTGAAAAAAAAATGGACCTCATTTGTTGGCAAAATTCTGCTTTTCACTTTTATTGCACGCCTCATATGCGAAGCGTTGAGGTGGGTACTACTGTCACTTCGCGCAAAACATCTGATTTTTCAAACTTAAAATGTCTTTATGTATCATACATTGCACTTGTAAGATAATACATACACACACATATTAAGAAAAAACACTATTTTTAACGTTCTTGATATTTTTGATGTCATTTTTGTTATTTAAACTAGTTAAAAAACAGTTTAAAAAAGTTCTGTCTTGGACGTCCGTGTGTCTGTATGTGCGGATCCTTTTTCTTGTTAACACGATAGCGACCGAAATACTTTACTAATCGAGTCTTTTTTTTCTCTTACGCTTGAGTATGCTCAGGAATAGAACCCTTTCATTTTTCAGGGTCTGATTCGATGTGGTTTAATTGTTATTAAATAAACAAAAATAATAATAATAAATATTTATTAAAAAAAAATTATGAGGCGTGCACTTTTGGATTTTCCAAATTATTTTTTTTCTACCGAGCTATGAAATATTCAACAGTCTTTACTAACGTATCAATATAATTTTGAAAATAGCAACATGGAATCTAAGTCGCTTTCTTATTTCTACGAAAGAAAAAAAATAGACTTGCAAAGAAAAAAATAATAAAATCGCAATTAATACACAAAATCGATATTTTTTTTAATAAAATTGTACAAAAAATCAAGTTATTGAAAAGTAGTAAATTACCCATATTCCGGTACAATACAGAAGCTGACAGGTATCTCTTGGCCACTGAAGCGATGTATCAAAGTCCTTTGCTTCGTTCTTAGAGATATAACGTCTATCATGCGACGACCCGCGTCTAAGATGTATAGCGCATCGGATACGTAATCTGAAAGTTTTTTATATATTTTTTCTGATTGTTTCGTATTTTTTATCGTTTTTATCTTAGAAGTAGTGGAGACGTATCTAACAAAGCAAAAATTATTAAAATCTGTTCAGTCGTTATATTGAGTTATAAGCGATGTAATAACATACACCACTTTCTTGTTGATAGATTACAGACAAAAAATAAAAATATTTTAAGTTATATATATGATAACTCTTTAAATATTTTAGGATTGAATGAATACTTTCAATACCAAGTAATAAAAAGGTACAAAAATGAAGTAAAATCCACAAGAAAACCTGTTTTTGTTGTATTAAATTAATAAATGTAATATACTTTACCATAGCCCATATCGATGACATTCTCCAACGCGTTATATTCAAAAAGACGCGTCACTCCCAACGTGAAGTCGCTCATATTGATGTAGTTAATCGATTTCCTCTGACCATCGTATAAGAATAAAGTATCTAAAAGAAATGGTGTAAATAAATAAATTAGTACAATCGTAGATTGCTAAATAGTTACTATGTAAGAATGCTATAGATAATAGAAATTATATATAAGTAATATTAGTAGGCTTTTACTTAGCACCATAAATATTATCAATATTTAATATAATAAATATTTATAGCTATTATAAGAAAAAGCCTAGGTACTTCTATCGTAATACAAGTAACACGTAGTAAAATATGCAAGACTTAGAAATTCGAATACTCTATTTTCAACAACAAAATCTTATAATTGTATATAAAATTCTCGTGTCACAATGTTAGTCTGCATACTCCTCCGAAACGGGTGGACCGATTCTCATGAAATTTTCTGTGCATATCGGGTAAGTCTGAGAATCGGCCAACATCTATTTTTCATATGTACCACGGGCGAAGCCGGGGCGGACCGCTAGTTATACTATAATTATACATAAATCCATTCCTCAACATAGATTACCATATTAATGTCAATAAAAGCCCTATTAAGTACAAAAAATCCACAAACCTCTAAAATTATCATACGCCATCGCCTGTACCCGTGCTATATCGAAATGTGTGGTGTGCGTCTCCGGGTTTCCTAACATGTTGTATTGTATGCGAGTGAATAGAGGCCCGCTAGCTACTATAAGGTACTGTGGACGGTATTCTGGTATAGCTGAAAATATTATAATTATGTATAATTTTGGAAGAAAAGAAATGCAAAGGTACTAAATAGGTTAATTAAGTTCAAAAGTCACGTATAGAAGAAGAGATGGTAAGAAAAAGAATTTGATAAACACACATTTAGAAGATACAAGAATTGAATAAAATTAAAATCTAAATCAGGAATATAAACGAAGAACACTTTAGGGTACAAATCGTAACTTAGAATAAGGGTACATATTTGGGTACAGACAGTACGTAATATTTTATTGTAGTCATAACTTGAAAACAAATTTGTATTTTTAACATCTTTTTCTGAGTTTTCTTTTGGTTGTATAATATAGAGTTTTATTCGGAATGAAAAACTACGTCCGAAATTAAAAACTAAAAATTTATTGAAAAATACCTTTCGATACAAATCTTAAAACATCCCACATCCCACCTACCTGCACACACTCGACCATCCAGCGCCATCCCCTCTGGACACGCACACGCATACGTGCTGTTGGATGTCGGTATGCAGATGTGTGAACATCCATTGTGCGTGCACGGGTTGTGCACGTCTTGTGGGGTAAGTAGTGGATGGTATATGTGCATATCTGTAATAAAGTTTTATTTTAAGTCAAGATGATTGCGAATTTAGTATTTAAACCATAATAAAAACGTTTGTATCATAAAAAAGCGATAATAAAAACGATTTTAAAATACGTTAAGGGCAAAAATCCAGGGCCGGCTTTGGAACGGCACGGGCGCAAAATACTAAACACGAAGCAAAACCTTGCCTTGTTGTGGGAGTTTCGAAAACGTTGTCTAAAAACTTGTCCAATTGAGAAGAGTACTAGAAAATGTCTTAAGCTAAGAAATGTCTTAATTTTTATAATATACACAAAAAATCACAATTAAAATCAAACAAATAACGAAAATCTCACCAAAAACCGGTTCATCCAAGCTAACAAGTACCGCCCGTTTGTCACTGTGCATCTTGTCTGACGTCTGTATAGTTTTCGTCGTCCACTCGCTCCAGTACACTGTGTTCTCGAAGATTGAAATCGTGTATGGATGGTGGTATGGTTCTTCGAATAATGACTGTGTGTGAAATATTTTATGATTATAAAATTAATATTGACTAATGTTATTGTATGATTATGGAGATATGAATGATTGAACATTTTTTGCAGCTAAACGAATATAATCGTTAATGGTATCATAAATTATAATCGTATAATAAACAAGCGAGTTAGGAAAAGGAAAGTAGGGGGACTGTTTTAATATCTACTGTGAAAAGTGTCATTTATTAGTATGTACAAATGGGAGGCGTGGAAAAAAATGTATAGGGAGGCGTGGAAAAAAATGTATCCTACTGAAAATTTGTAAAAAGCTATGTCATTTCTTTTCTGTTCTATATGGGTTTAGTTTAGAACATAGTTAATATACAGTTTAATCAGTTGTCAGAAACTAAAACCAGATTCTAAACCACAGCAATACTCACATAAACATTCTTATCAAACAACTTCACCACTCGAATGGTACCATCCACAAAATACAGTCTATCGTTAGCGGCATCCAAAGCCAGGCCTGTAGCATACCCTCCCAGAACATCCACTAGAATCTCTGGATGAGTACCATCCATAACTGACGTCATTATAAGTGGTCGGTCCATCCAATCCGCCCAGAACATTTTGCTGCAAAGATATAAGATTATCTTTACCCACTTTATAATATAATCTGTGATTATAGTGTAGGAGATGATTGCCTTTTAGTGACTATTCTAAATCGTAAAACACAAAATTTATTAATGAACAAGGAAGGAACATCGTCTCTTGTTGCACTTTATGAAGTTATTACTAATAACAAAAAAGCTACAGAGGTATCAATTTAACGATACGTATTTAAAAAAATATTTGTCAATCGAATAATTAACGAAGAATCGAATAGTTATATATTTTTAACATGTCAATAAATTCATTTTACTACGGTTTTTTTTATTACCAATTGTTATACCTATAAATATTTTCTTAATTTTATTATAGGTAACTATACAATTTTTTATTTTAAAACTACCCACCCATTACTAGGATCCACAGTAACATATCTAGGCCGTCTAGTATCAGCGTGTAACACACTGCACACCGACCCATCCGTTTTGCACACAGAGATAACACCCCTTTCCACGTCTGTGAAGTATATGTTCCCACCTAGATAGTCTATAGCTATGTCACCCGGGTCTTCTAGACCAAGTGCTACAAGTACCTGCAGAAGGAAATAAATAGTTTATTACTAAAGATTGCATTTGAAAGAAACGATTAAAACTACTTTATGAATAGAATTGATAACTATAAACAGAAGCAACTGGTAACTGAAAAGTTTACTTTGTAAATCGTTTGTAACATGTAAAGGGTTGAGGTCTCAACTGCCAGTTAGTTGAAAATTTACAAAATTCGATCGGTGTAGAAATTGTTTATACCTCTTTAGTTTCCAATACGTTGTTTAAATGTGCTCTAACAATAGCCTGATGACCTTGAGCGGTTTCAACCCAGTATACAAAATATCCATCGTAAGTGACTCCATGTGCCTGCATAGAAAATGCGGGTAGTTATAGAAATAAAGACTTAAATCTCACAAATCACATAAGGGTCATAGGTTTAAAAAATAAACAATAAAATATAAATAAAGATTTAAACTATTTTTCGTACCTGTTTAATTCCGGAAGCAACAATGCTTTCAGTTTTCGATTTAACTTTTATATACCTTATTTCATTACGCGTGCTGTAGAATAGCATAGCTTCTGGATCTGTAATTAAAATAGGCATTTGAAAAAAGTTTGTTCTCCACTCTGTAATATTTCCATACTTCCATAATATATCGCTCCATAAAAAAATCAGTAAAAACAAGATGACGTCACTTACTTAAGAAATGAAACATTCAGCTCTCAAACTACGTGTACCTACAGGATAAGGACCACAAAAGAACTCTCTTACCAAATAAGAACTATATACATCCGCAACTAACCTGGCGCATAACAAAGGTACCCAGCAAAGTCTATATCGTACCCTGGCTCACACACACACTTGAACGTGTCCCCCGCCCTCACACACTGATGGGAACACCACGGCACATCGTCCATACAGTTATTCACACTCTCGCAATGTTGCGTAGTGTAGTTGTACTTATAATGCGCACTTTCACAGTCGCAGTACGGCCCTGATCTGTCCGGAGCGCATTTTGTACCGTTGCAGGGGAATTTGTCGCACATTGTGTGCCCTGAAATTTTGTTTTTGATGAAAAGTAATGTTTTTATTTCAGTAAAATAAACATGACTTACCAGACTTATTGTCCTATGTGGGGCAGAGGGCGTCTACAATAAAAAAACGGGTTGCACTCCGGGAGTGCCGGCAGAAATGAAAACTTGATTATTAACGCTGAGCATGTTTGATAATTTCGAATGGTATCCGTCTTACGCTTTTTCGATCAGGTCACGTGTCCTGACGCGAGTTTAAGATTTTATACCCATTACAGAAAAAGTGCTCAACGCCGCTAAAGAAGTTTTCACTTCAAAAAAAAAATAAACATGGCAAACAATAACTAATAAAAAAAAGCATGAGACGGTGTCATCGGAAGATAGCGAACACTACCAGTATCAACGTTAAACGCAATTATATTTACAGTGCGCGCTTTGACAGTCACAGTACGGCCCTGTTATTTCGGGCGCGAACATTGCATGCCCTGTGTTGTTTGATGAGAGATTATTTTGAAACATTCGTTTGTTAATTGTTGAACACAAATATGTTAACTAAACAACGCAAATAATTTGAAAATAAAATATCATATGAATAGTACTTAATACGGTTCTTAAAAAAATTTTTCTCGAAATTATTTCGTAAATTGTAATGAAAAACCAACAGTTTATTTAAAAACGGAGCTATCAGTTCTTCAGTTCATTTATATTAACACATCAAATCATCAATCATATTTAAACAAAGTACCTAATTTTAAACTAATTCGATTTTTTTCAACTACCCACTGACCCAAAAAACTCAAGACATTTAACCATAGACATTTTTTGACATGACACCATATTTTTCCAATACTTACAATGCTGACAGAAAGTGCCTTCATCACTCCCATCCTTACAATCCTTGATACCATCGCACATGTGATCCCGTGGAACACAGAAAGATCGATCAAGACACGCGTATTCCTTCATTTCATACAAGCCTGGTATTTCGATTTTGCAGTTCACACCGCTGTTCATTTCTCTAGGTCTTAGCGCATGCCCTAGAAATAGCCATTTTTATATTTAAGAACAAAAACTGAATAAAATAATGAATCAAATTCAATGAAGTGTCTAGAACCAATTAGAATAGAATGTAGATGTGTCACTTTTAAATGTAACGAAGTTTCATTAACTCAAACTACCTTGATCATAGTGCTTTATCCCAGATATACGTATAGACTCATGTCTAAAGAATAACGTTTAAAAATTCCTATTACAATTAATATTTTCGCAAACAATCTCGATCTTATTAGGGTAGTTAGTTACATACAAAAAAATACAAGTAAATGTTAAATAAAAAATCTTGAAAATTTATTTATTGTAATGTAAATACTTACGGCAAGTATTCTCAATATCTTCATCAGTTTTGTCCTCACAATCGTAAGCTCCATCGCACATCCAGAATGTCGATATGCAGCGGTTGCCGTCGCATGCGAAACCTTTGCATGTTGCCTATACGAGAAAACTTGTAAAAAGATTGTTAAAGAGATAACTTGTTTTTAGAAATTCACTAAGTGTAAATTATTATTTTAAGTTTCTTGATATCAAAGTCTTATTCAAAATTCGAAAATTTGTGGAGTTATTTTGTAAATATACCCAAAAATTTATTTATATCGACCCTCAACCCCATTGGTGCTATCACTGCACAGGTTAAAATCAATAGAAAAATAGCTCACATTTGGCGCGATCACAGTAACTGTGCAATTACGTTCGTCGCTGCCATCTTCACATTCCGGTTCAAAATTGCACACCCAAGAGTTAGGGATGCAAGATTTCCCGTCAGCACATTCAAACTGGTGCGTTTCGTTGCAATATACAGCATTGGCTGTGTGATTTGCTGTAAAGGAAGCGTAAGTACATATTATCATTTCATAAAGTTAAAGCTACATAGCTAGCCGAGTCGTAAAAATAAATAAACAATATTGATTAAAAATTTGAGAAAACCCTTTCGTTTGGTATTTGCATTATATTTCATCATTGGCAGAATAAATTTAAAAAATGGTTAAAAAAACTGGCGGTTTTGGCGGCAGTTAATATAGGTATAGTCTATGGTCCTACCTACTAACTACTATCCTATCTTTTTAAAGAAAAAAAAGTCAAAGAACTAACTACAAGGATCTTTTGAGTTTTGGTGCCTAAATGGCACTTCCGTAACGTGTGTAGCGTTAGTGTAAAAATGTAATTTTTTATGAAATTTTACAGTTGGTCCCGGAACATTCTGAACGTTGCGACTTTTCAAATTTAGTAATATGTATATGTATGATGTACCTTTGAGCAATGAAATTATGATTGTGTAATTGTGTACCTATTTATTAATTTATTTATGTACATAATTAAGTAGTTTGAGTTATTGAAATAGGACATATAAAATTATTTATTGTAATTATATGAAAAATTACCACTGTTACCATTAATAATATATAATATAATATTAATATAATATTATTTATGTAACTTTCTTATATAAATAATAAAATATATAAAAATGAAACACGTTTCGCGTTGTGACGGCATCACGTGTGAACGGCTGAACCGATTTCGATAATTCTTTTTTTATTATATTCTTTGAAGTACGAGGATGGTTCTTATGAAGAGAAAACGTAAATATGTACCACGGGGGAAGCCGGGGCGGACCGCTAGTATAAAATACTTCTACGGTGCTTCTACTGAGAACCCTACCCGCTGAATGTGCACAGACAATAACCCACAAGCGATTAAATAAAATGAGCCAATAATATCTCATCACTTATAAATTACGTCAAATTAATAATATGAATACCAACGGCGCGGGCGCGCGGCGAGCACAGAACTTATCTAAAATTAAATGAGGGCCTAAATGTTTCTCTGTACTTTTTTATTTGATTTCCATTTTATGCCAACATAATGATCATATATAATATAAAACTACTTACAACAAAAGTTTTCATCACTGCCATCCTTACAATCATAATTCCCATCGCAGTACCGATCCTGTAATATACAGCCCCCGTCGACACATTCAAATACATTCTCCTCAAGGCACTCTATTGTAAAAGTCTGCATTTCATCCACAAATTGACCAGACGCAGCGGCAATATAGCAAAATACAATGTATAATATGTATAAAGCCATTCTGTAAAAATCAATTATTATATTATCAGTACACGTGTTTAAAATACTTACAGTAAAATGGCTTTAAACACGTGAAATTTTTCAATTACTTATAGGTTTTTAATTATTTTTCCATTAAAGTTTTCTTCAAATCTGGATGCTACAAAATATTAATAATTATAATAAAAATGTAAATTAAATAAATTAAAACTTTTCACATGGATGCGTGGCAATGAAGTGCTGTAAAAAGAGTTACGAAAGAATTAAAAAAAATGTAAATCTACCCTCTTTGAATTTCAAAATTTTTATTTCTAATTTTGCAGTTTTCATTTTAATCTATTACTTACATTAAATATTTTGATTAAGATAAAGCTACAATAAATGATATTACCTAGATAATTACATTTAATTTAATTTTACAAACACTTTCCCTGATACAATAAATTTATAAATTACGATCATGTTTAACCTTGATGTTATTAGGTGAGCCCTATAATTTACTATATTTTTTTTAATGCATATTATATTGTTCTAATGTTGTTTAATTATTATTTACAATAAAAGCATACACAACTTATCGCAACGTGTATGGCAGACATTAGCCATATTTTTCGATTCTTTTGAGTGTTTTGAAGTATGATGTCGTGTGGATTTCTCTTACAACTGTCATTTGTCAAATTGGTCTGTGACAGGTCATAGTCCAACTTTTACCAAAGTTCCGCTAGTTTTCAACAATTTAATTTTGCTTTTTTTAATTGGCTATTATTTTAAAATAAGTTAATTAAAAAGGAAAATTTTTTCTTTTCCAAAAATAAACATTGAAAAACACAATGGCATCCCAAATAGCAAAAACGTTGTTAAAATCACGCCCTACTTCAACTGTAAAGTTTGGTAAGTATTAGTTTAGTTTCGAATATATTATACGTGAAAATTTAACTATATAATATATTATCTAATTTAAAGTAAAGTTTAAATAAATTGATTAATATTTCCTTAGCATAACATCAAGACTCGTTTATTATTAAAAAATCCTATTTTTATGAATATTTGCCATAATAAACTTTGGACCTAGCTTGAAGATTGGCATAGATACAATTATTTTATTTAATTGAACTTTCACCACCAGGTGCTCTTACATAGTAAGAGATATTATTTATTACATCCAATACGAAATAATTAAAAGCTATAATTAACCTGTAATTTTAAATGATACAGATTTTGTTTCACACTTGATATTATTCTTATTTATTTACTTTTTGTATATTCTTTCTATGAATTGATTGATAAATTTCATAATTTGCGATAAGTACTCTAAGTTATTGCTCAGTCTTCTATATGTTTAGGGCAACACACTTACAAAAAATAAATTGTTGCATTCTACACATAATTAATTATACATTAACTGGATAATTTTACATTACTTAATAAATTACATTAACTGGACATTTAATATCCATTCCAATTAATATTAAATGGTAACTATAAAAACTACCAGCTTATTATATTTCAATAATCCACAGATATTGCCCGTCGAGCCCTCAGTGTGAGTGCGGCGCTACAACAAAAGAAAACTCTAAAAGACAAGACTGGCAAGAATGTGGTCCTTGTGGACGGCGTCCGCACCCCCTTCCTCCTCTCATTCACGGATTATTCCAAGATGATGCCACACGAACTGGCCAGACATTCACTTCTGTAAGTATTTTTACCTAACTACGACAAGTAAAGGAGGGTTATGATTTTGACTTATGTATGTGGATTTTCATCTGTTCCTTCATACCTTCTAAATTAGTTATCATAATTAAACAAATAAGGTGCAGTTATATATCTACTATTATAAAGCTGAAGAGTTTGTTTGAATGCGCTAATCTCAGAAACTAATGGTCTGATTTGAAAAATTCTTTCGGTATTAGATAGCCCATTTATCGAGGAAGGCTGTAGGATATATATCATCACATTAAGACCAGCAGGAGTGAAGCAGTGCGGGCGAAACCGCGGAGCACAGCTAGTAATAGATACATATGATCATGTCTATCCTTTTATTTAGTTTGTACTTTATAATTTTAAACATAATTTACAAAATTAATTCTGTTTCAAATTTATTTTTCTCCTTTTGCGTAAATGATTTTGTTTTTAACCGACTTCAAAAAAAGGAGGAGGTTATCAATTCGGCCCGTATGTTTTTTCAAATATATAGAATACATTACTTATTTGTGTCATTGAATAACAAGTAAAAATTTTGTGCCTCAAATATTTGTTTTGCAATTATTTTTATTCAAAATCACTGTAATGTATTGTGTTGAAACCGAACACACATGTGCAAATAAAGTATTCATATAGAAGCTTAAGGCTGAACAAGGACAGTCCAGCATCATTATTATTTTAAAAAAATTGTTCAAATCTATACTAATATTATACAAAAAAAAAACTCTTCAAAGTTTTTTTTTGTTTGAACACTCTAATCTCAGGAACTACTGGTCCGATTTGAAAAATTCTTTCAGGGTTAGAAAGCTGCCGCCACTGCTTGTTCACGTAATAAACGGCACGCTTTTGCTTAATTAATAAATCAATTAGTCTTGCATGCATGCTCATGACAAGCTTGGATATGCACAAAAACCTTAGCGTTTGAGTAGTCTAACAAATAATTTTCATAATTTTTTTCCAGTGGTCTCCTCCAAAAGACAGGCATATCGAAAGACATAGTGGACTACATAGTATACGGCACAGTGATCCAAGAGGTGAAGACGTCGAACATTGCTCGCGAAGCGGCGCTCGCTGCTGGGTTCAGTGACCGCACGCCCGCGCATACTGTCACCATGGCGTGTATATCTTCTAACCAGGCGATTACTACTGGTGAGACGCAGAGAGTATTTTAAAAGAATAAGATGTGTGGCACTCGGGGACTGCCGCGGTAAAGCTATTGCATGCTATGCCTTCAAGTCACACCTCCGCGCCCGTCGGAGTGGGGAGCGTGAGCGTTTTTTCGTTACGGAATATCTCAATTCGGTCCCCGCGCTCAAGGCCCGCGATAGAAGCTATGCAATAGCTTAAAAAAAATATTTATACTTAGATGATTGATAGAGTAACTAAAAATAAGCCTTTTTTTTTGTTTAGTCTTCAAAATATGATAATTGGAAGTTGTTAACTATTACTGTGATTGAAACTAAAACAGTTAAATGCAGATAAATTTATTAAAACGAATAAAGCTTATTTCTTCATGTTAGTGTATCTGAGACACCTGACTTAACAATTTTTGCCCATTTTCTTTCAATTTTCATGCTCCAATTAGGTTGTACATATATAACATGTAAAAGTTTAAATCATTATTATTAAATCCTTTCAATCAATGAGAAATAAAACAACAAACGCCGATATTCATCAAAATTTATTACAATAAAATTTCTCAGGTGTCGGCATGATAGCAGCCGGTGCTTATGACGTCATCGTATGCGGTGGTGTGGAATTCATGTCCGACGTTCCGATCCGACACTCGCGGAAAATGAGGGCTTTTCTCTTAAAGCTGAATAGAGCGAAGACCCCCGCTCAGAGGCTATCCTTGTTGTCTACTATACGACCGGACTTTTTCGCTCCGGAGGTGAGAATAATCTTAAAAAAAACGATCACGAGCACACGTGTCAGAAGTGAAACTTCTTTAGGCGCATTGAGAGTAAAATTACAAGGTCGCGTCGTGGCAATACCGTCACGTCATAGAGTAAGCGACGATTTATAGTGTTATCTTTGAATGTTGCCAAAGCAGTTTCACTTCTGACACGTATGCTCGTCACACACGCTCTTTTTTTTTAATAAAACATTTATGTATACAATGTAAAACAATTTATATAGATTTTTCAACTACACATAATTACCGTATATTTTTAGGGCTAACTTGAGGCAAAACGTAATTTAACAAGGTAAAATTTAAATTTTTAATTTACATACGCCACTAAAATTACCATCACTGATGGTCCAGGTGCCAGTGTTTACTATTAAAAAAAAAGAACTTATTCCAAATTCAAAACCTTAGCCTTGTAAAAAACTGCAAATATTATTAGCTGCCAGTAAAATTATAAAAAAAACTTTAACTCAGCAAAAGCTTGCACATTTCAAATTAAAAAATACAGTTAAAATAAAAACGTGGCAAATGTTAGCTGCCAGTAACATTTTCATAAAAAAAACCCTCAATCAACCTTTGCCATACCAAAAAAAGAAGCAACACATCATGTCAGCTGCCATCAACATCATTAAAAAAAAATTCAATTGACACTTTAAAAAAAATAACTAAAAAAAAAAAACAATCTGTCACTTGTATGCAGCTTCCCGCCGTAGCGGAGTTCTCATCGGGCGAGACGATGGGCCACAGCGCGGACCGGCTCGCGGCCGCGTTTGGGGCGACGCGCGCGGAACAAGATGAATATGCGTTGCGATCACATACATTGGCTAAAGAGGCGCAGGATAAGGGATATTTCACTGATTTGATACCTGTTAAAGGTGAGTGTTATTATTTTATTTTTACAATACATGGTTAGTTATTTTTCCCCCTTTTCAATCTGTGTACAACTTATTTCGATAATGTTTAAATGTAGTTCCAAAATTAAATTACTCATTTACTGTGCAAATATATTATGTCATTATTAATATTTTCCTTTTTTTCATATCTCTGCCAAATTCTACTCATTCATATAAAAATTGAACAACAAAGAACAAAAAATTTAAAAGAACATATAAAATATTATTTTTATAGTAACTCTATAATTTTAATTGTATTTACTCATCTGCTTTTAAAAAAATATTATTGTCATTCGCTCATAATCCATAACTGTTCACAAAGTATTAAATTAACAAATATGCACTTAATAACTATTACAAATTAAATAATAGAAAAAATTCGACCTCGAGGCGGGATTTGAACCCGCGTTTTTTTGTATTCTTTAAAAATTTATATTTATAAAGCATTTGAATAGTAAAAAATTAAAATACCCATATCTGTATAAGTATGTATATATTTAAAATTATATGTATGTTTATCAGCCATCTGGTTTCCATAAAGAGAAGTTCCATGTCCCCTAGTGGGGTAAGAGGCAGATGGATTATACATCTGTTTCACTGATCGATTTTCTTTACAGACAAGTAGTAAGGTTTCCATAACACAAGCGAAAGCTTAGTATGTGATCAGGATCAGGAATATTATTTTATTCAACTTAATAACTATTATATTTTATGAATTCTCAGTGGAAGGCAAGGACGGTGCGGTGGAAAAAGACAATGGTATTCGTGTGTCCACACCGGAACAACTCGCTAAACTTAAACCAGCGTTCGTCAAACCGCATGGCACTGTTACTGCTGCTAATTCCTCGTTCTTGGTAAGGATTATTTGCTATCATTCATACTAACTTGGTAAATAATTATACTAGTGCACTTATATAGATGGGCAGTAATGTCGAACAATCTTTGTTGAAAACATTTTGTAATGTGCAAGCTAATACATAAATAATTATTACTTTTGAGAGGATTTTATGAATATATTCATCCAAATTACAAAAATCTAATTCCTTAAATTATAAATATTTATTGAATTTGAAATGAAAATGAAAAAATTATTTGTCAGAATTGTCATACAAATATTTATATGTGTACTAGCTGCTCCGCGCGGTTTCACCCCCGTGACTCCTCTCCCGTTGGTCGTAGCGTGATGATATATAGCCTACTAGATTTCCGCCCGCGACTTCGCCCGCGTTTTCAAAGGAAACCCGTTCCCGTGGGATTTCCGGGATAAAACCTATCCTATGTGTTAATCCAAGTTACCCTCTATATGTGTGCTAAATTTCATTGTAATCGGTTCAGTAGTTTTTACGTGAAAGAGTAACAAACATCCATACTTACAAACTTTCGCCTTTATAATAGTATTAAGATAGCCTTCCTCGATAAATGAGAGATAACACTGAAAGAAATCAAAAAAATCGGACCAGTAGTTCCCGAGACTAGCGCGTTCAAACAAACTCTTCAACTTTATAATATTGGTATAGTTTTAATTTGTTATTTGACAGCATTAATTAAGTTATTATGTATAAGTACAATATATTATTAATTAAACTTGATTCTATTAACAGACTGACGGTGCGTCAGCTTGTCTGATCATGTCGGAGGCCAAAGCTAAGGAGCTTGGACTCAAACCGAAGGCCTATGTCAGGGACTTCACTTATGTAGCTCAGGTAATGTGTAAACTTTTATTTTTGAAGTGAAACTTCTTTAGGCGCGTTGAAAGTAAAACTTGAAGGTCGCGTCATGGCAATACCGTAACGTCATGGAGATAGGCGACGATTTTTTGGTATCTCTGAATCTTGCCAAAGAAGTTTCACTTCTGACACGTGTGCTGGGCACACACGCTCTATTTGTGTATGTAATTACATAATTAGTTTAATGTCACTTTAATGTTTTTGTAGTTTCCAATCGTTTTCCAGATTATCTAAAGTAATTATTTGGATTTATTAAAATATAAAAAAAGTGACTAGTAATGCTACAAAACTTAAATTTTGTTGTTTACAAAAAGACATACATATTAGGTGTTCTTATTATGTTTGTAATTTTTTATAACCGACTTCAAAAAAAGCTGGAGGTTCTCAATTCGACCGTATATATTTTTAATCACAGATTGTTCGAACTGTTATCGTTCAACCCACGAATTATTCAATAAATGTTTTTTTTATTTATTTATTTATATTAAAAATTGTTATAAATTTTTCATTAGGACCCCGTGGACCAACTTTTGCTAGGACCTGCATATGGAATTCCCAAGATTTTGGAGAAAGCCGGTCTACAGCTTAGCGATATTGACACATGGGAGATCCATGAAGCGTTCGCTGTAAGTTTATTTTTGTAGTTATTGTTACATCTAAAATGGAATATTTGTTTTAAGAATAAAATCAACAAGTATTTTTATTTAAGTTAAGAATTTAAAGAATTCTTTTTAGATTACTTGTTGACCTAATGAGCTACTCACCTGAACACCGCTAAATTTCATTGTAATCGGTTTAGTAGTCTTTGTGTGAAAGAATAACAAACATACAAATTCACATCCATCCTCACAAACTTTCGCATTATTAGGATAGCTATTTTTAATTTTTATATAATATTAGTAGGATAGTAGGATATAAGATTTTTATGTAGAAAAATGAACATTTAAATATGGAAACTAAATACAGTTCTTATATATTACATAAAAAGTTAATTAACTTTTTCTCAATTTAACATGTTTTTCATGGCCACAGTGAAAAAAACTAGTACGACTACAGCTCTTATCAAGGTTACTGACGACATTCGTGCTGGTATTGACAATAAGCAGCTCACAGTACTGACTCTGCTGGATTTCAGCAATGCCTTTACCACCGTTGACTTCGACATACTGTTGGGTTTGCTGCGTTTAATTAACATATCTCCTTCGGTAACTGACTGGTTTCGTTCCTACCTTACCGGTCGGAGGCAGCGTATCATGATAGGTTCTAAACACTCGTCTTGGTGCGCAGTCTCTGCCGGTGTTCCGCAAGGCGGTGTCCTGTCTCCTCTCCTCTTCTCCATTTTTATCAATTCCTTATGTTCCCGATTGACGGCTCTGTACCATATGTATGCAGACGATTTACAGATTTACACCCAGTCTACTATCAATGACTTACCTAAGGCAATAGATTTTTGTAATATTGAATTAGCTTCTATACTTAGTTGGTGCGATGATTTTGGACTTAAACTAAATCCTTCTAAAAGCAATGTCATCATAATCGGTAGTCCTTATCTTATTTCTGAAATCGACTGGGGTATTTTGCCTAGCGTCAAAATCGGTGGCGTAGTCTTGCCTTACCAAAAGGTAGTCAAAAACTTAGGTGTTCTGTTTGATCAGACGTTGTCCTGGTCTAATCATATCCAGGAATTGAGCCGTAGGATTTATGCCGCTTCCGCTACGCTCCGAAGACTCCGTAACTTTTTGCCCATTCCCACTAAAATTATGCTAGCACAATCCCTTCTACTCCCTATTCTTGACTACGCTGATGCATGCTTTCCTGATTTATCAGTAGAGCTAACTGATAAACTTGAGCGACTCCAAAATTTTTGTATTAGATTTATTTTCGGCCTTCGAAAATACGATCACGTTTCTATTTACAGAAAAAAGCTCAAGTGGCTCCCCATCCGTTTTCGCCGGAATCTTCATTTGTTGCAATTACTGTTCCGTATCCTTTTTGATCCTTCTGCTCCTATTTATCTCAAAAACAATTTTTCCTTCCTGCACAATGAAAACTATACTCTTCGCTCGGCTGATAGACTCACCTTGAGTGTTCCAGTTCGACGTACTCACTTCTTCGCTAAATCATTTGTTGCCATTGCTGTCAATCTTTGGAATTCTTTGCCACTACCTATTAGACAAGCTAAAAATGTATCTTCCTTTAAAAACCTTTTGCGACGACACTTTCTCACCACTGCTTTCAACTCGGCACATTAACTATGTTTTTACATATATGTATTTATACACAGATATGTATGTATGTATTTATAGTATTTTATATTTTGTTATATGTAGTATGTATGTATTTAATAATATTATATAGTATCATGTATATATATATAAATCATAGTCATATAAGTATATGTGTAATTTGTATGATGTATATATATTATTAATGTATAATATAATTGTGTATATTCGAGTGCAGTATATTTATCCTTAAGTATCTTTATTTATATATCTATCCGTAAATCTATTTTAATTATTAATTTTATTTTATTTAATTTTTTTTTTATCCTTGCTTTTTTTTCTACCACCTACCATTGTCATTTCAGTAAGCTTGTTACCTTTTACCCAGGTTGCCTGGAAGAGATCACTTCTAAGTGATAAGGCCGCCTAATAAACTATACTGTTTTTTTTGTTTTGTATACTTATATTAGCAATAAGTTTTATATGTATAGTTTTATTGAAGGGTAATAATAATAATAATAAAAACTTAAAGTATCTTTAAAGATTGTTTCAAGAGTAATGTGTGTTCCCCTATACTATGCAAATATGTGTATAAAATAATAAATCGATTGAAGTAACTATATGTATTCATAATTTTTATTTTTTCAGGGACAAATCTTGGCTAACCTGAAGGCGATGGACTCGGACTGGTTCGCGCAAAACTATCTCGGCAGGAAGACTAAAGTATGATACTCTTTCAATATAAGTTATAATTACTGTATGTGACACTGAAATAATGCAAGTTAAATCAATAATTTCATAAAATAATCTATTGACATTCATAATAATTTATGTATACCTCGATGTACATATCAAATTAACGTTTTTTTTATATTGATTGAATTTTTCTAACAATAGAAAAAATTCGATCATGAAGGGGGATTCGAATCCGCATCTTTCTGCCATTCCTAGGCAACGCTTAGCCTCGGCCTCGGTTTTCTATTCATAAAAAATTCTCATTTATAAAGCATTTGTAAGTTATAAAACTTAATATCGAAAAGCAACTAAATTCTTATTGTCCTGATATTAGATTAAATATGTATTTAACTAGCGGTCCGCCCCGGCTTCATATGAAAAATAGATGTTGGCCGATTCTCAGACTTACCCGATATGCACAGAAAATTTCATGAGAATCGGTCCACCCGTTTCGGAGGAGTATGCAGACTAACATTGTGACACGAGAATTTTATATATAAGACGAGAATTTTATATATAAGATTATAATTTATTGAGGGTAGTCATAGAAATAAATATTATAATGCAGGTGGGAGTGCCGGACCTGAATAAATGGAACAAGTGGGGCGGCTCTCTATCTATCGGACATCCCTTCGCAGCTACCGGAGTAAGTTTATTGTTATCTTTTTATTTTTGATTAATATTCAGTATTTTGAAGTGGTACTTCTTTAGGCGCGTTGAGAGTAAAATCTCAAAGTCGCATCATGGAGCAAGGCGACGACATTTTAGTATCTTTGAATCGTGCCAAAGAAGTTTCACTTCTGACACGTGTGCTATAGAATTGTTTTTTTTTATAGAATCAGTTTAATTTACGTAAGGTAATCTTTTGTGCTGTTTTAAATCATATTACCCATATGTTTGTTATTTCTCTCAGATTATTTTTCTAATATACAAATGCGGATAATAATCCGTTTAATTAGCCGATAGTAATTATTTAAATTTTTCGATATAACTCACAACATCATTTTGACATCTTTGTTAATATTTCTTTAAATAAGTAGGTATTCATAAGTGTAAGGTAAGATTTACCATCATTATAATATTCTAAGAATGAAAAGATCAAAATCTCTCTTATTTTGTTATCCATTCAAACTGAAATCGAATTCAAGGATTTTTATGAGTTTTAAATAAAAAAACAAATTAACAAACAAACAATTTATTAAGTAATCATATAAATTTTACAGGTAAGGCTAGCAATGCACACAGCGCACAGATTGGTCAGGGAAGACGGTCAAATTGGTTTGATCTCAGCGTGTGCTGCCGGCGGGCAAGGAGTCGCCATGTTGTTGGAGAGACACCCTGATGCACATACTAACTAAATGTTTGGGGAAAAACGCGGCGTGTAAACGCGGCGGGTGAACGCTGTGTGTAGACGTGGATAAACGCTGTGTGATGACGTCATTGAACGCGGTGTTAAAGCGTGGTGTGTGATCAAATGTGGCTAATAAACGCGCTATTTGAATACGACATTTACTCGCTATAATCACACACAACTAGTGGTTTAATGCTATAATCACACGCGGCGGTTAAACGCGGCGTTTATATATGGAGCGTTTTCTCGCGGTGTTTAAACGCTGCGTTTTTGTGTCGTATTTACACGAGGCGCATAATCGTAGCGTTGTCACGCAGCGGTTAAACGGGGAGTTAACACGCGGCGTTTTTTAGAATTAGAATTAGGACCTTTTAAGTAATAAAAGTTATGATTGATTGTTAGGGAAGTAAATTATACTCTGTTTTTTTAAGATTGTCGAAAAATTGTGTAATTTATTTTCTGTCAATAAATATCATTATTTATTTTTTATTTGGATATAATATGTTCAAAATAATTTTAAATAGATTTAAGTTTAAAATTTGTAAATTGGTAAAACAGCAACGAGTTTTGTAAAATTTGTCACAACTTGCTCCAAATTTGTTTTGATGTTTCAGTCACAACATTTATAATAACTTTTGGTTTTGTAATTATTGTAATGTCTCAAAAATTTTATTATGTATTTATCATTTCGATCATTATAGTACATAAATTAGGCGCTTACATCCCATTGTTTTTCTTATATCTTCATGTCACTATTACTAACTATTTACTACTCAAATGTGGCTTATAAAACAAAAAAGCACCTCTGTGACAATAAAACATTTTAGTCGTTCTAATTATTAGTAAACACTTATATTTGAGTAGTTCAAGAACTCCTAAAATGTGAAGTATTTCTGTATCTTAATTTAGTTTGATTAGATGTTGACCCAGATCTTTCATTTTATAAGAAAAAAGAAAAGAATATGATAAAAAGCGCGCTAAGATAATGTTATAAAGTCTAACACAAGTTTTTTAATAATCAATGTTACAAGTTACAACTAAAATTTGTCCATTTGATACATGTGTAAAAGACTACTATGATTACCTATAGGTTAAGAGTAATGCATGTATTTTTGATGGTCTTATATTTATAGAAATAAATGATATTTATATTATACTTGATTTTTCATTTTATTTTAAGAATATTCGTTTAAAACCCTAATTAACATAACCCATATTCCGTCTTATATTGAACATATAAGGCTCTTTAACCAAATTTAATCAAGATACAATCAAAAATTTGAAGTTGAAAACCAGTAGGTATGTTACTCAGGGGCAAGTACTGATAGACTGGACTAGTCACTAGAGCATTCACTTGAATAATATTGATATGGATCATTCGTCATTATTTCTCTATGCTACGTTCACACGGAGACACGCCAGATCCAATTTTTATAGGATACGGTTTATGTGTTCTCATGTGCAGTTTGAAGATACTGTAGAAAATCCCGAAACGGGTAAAACTCAACATCCAATTAAAATACCGAATACGATAGTGACTGCATTTAAAAACATGCGTTTACTTGGTTCACACTTCACACCGACGAAGATATCAAACTATTAAGATTGTTTTGCGAAAAATCAAACCACGTATGCAGTCTAAACCATTCACCCCATACACTATAGATACTATACAAGAGAGAACAAAGCATTCGTTAAAAACTAAAAACCCAAATCATTAAACTGTGTCCCAAATTCTGTGTACAATTCAAATTCTTATTCTAAATCCAATAATTCCGTGTGTACCTTCGATTGCTCGTTGATTTGAAAAATCATTCACAAGTAACTAAGACTTTCATGTTCAAAAATGAGATCGATAAAATTTAAAATTATTTTGGTGGTAATTTTAAATTTGTCAAAAATGTTTTATACACAGGTTTTATACCACGTGAGAGAGAGAGATTACAAGATGAGCGACTACACCACGAGATGAAGTAGCTGGATACATTTAATTGACTTATAGTTTTATTCAAATACTAGCTTACCGCCCGCAGCTTCGCCCGCTTTACCTAATAAAATATATATATACTGAAACCTTCCTCTTGAATCACTCTAATTAACCTTTTGAACGCCAATGACATCTATAGATGTCATGCGCAATCGTGCCCTGTGCGCCAACGACACCTATACATGCCAAGAAACAGATCATAGATAAATACAAAATAAACATATTAAACCTTTACTTTTACGTGTTTTATTTATACAGTTTATGAACTGAATCCCCAGTTATTACATAATTGTACACAGTAAACAAAATTGCCAAGTAGTTATTCAAATATTTGATGACAAAAAATAACTTAATTAATGGCTAAAAAAGCATGTTCTCTCGCGCCAATGACATGTATACGTGCCTACTAGTGATGTAGTGTATTATTCAAGTAACTTCATTAAAATTTCAGCGAAATTACTCTAATTCGCTTAATTTTTGTAATAACTACAAAAAAAATATATAAGCTTAGTCACTGAGAAAAAAGATAAATACTACATTCTTTGGTATAATACCATATTGTCTATATTGTGGATATTGTTGATTTGAATATTTTCCTTTTCGCCAATCATGCGCATCCCTAGCACAGTATCGATATGCAATCCCTTCTGCGCCATTGACATGAATAGATGTCGGACTGGTGACGTCGTAAGCGCGTGCCGTGTTGTTAAGTGCGGAAAGTTGTAAAAATATTTTATCGAGTATTGCCGAGAGTGTGAGTGCCTTTATTAGAATATTCTTATGATACAAATTGTCGCTATGTCATATCAAAATATGGTAACCTACATATAATTAGTATTTGTAATAACTCAAGTATTAAACTAAATGATTGGAAAATAAATATGTAGTTTTAGAGCTATTACGCACTGTCGACAAGTCGCCGGCGACTGTGACTTACTATAGTTTAAATAGGGGCTTGCGCACTGTCGTCCAGGAGTACCTAAGTCCAGTCGCCGGCGACTGAGTCGCCGGCGACTGGTCGACAGTGCGTAATAGCTCATAATGCAATTCCCTTTATTTAAAGGTAATAGTTGTTTTGATATTTACAAATAAACACTCCACAATAATACCTATAGTTCATATAAACTTAATAAATAAACTCGATAAGTTATAATAATATACAGCTACACATCCCTAATCAGAAGCGAGAGATTATAAAAAAAAGGATGGTTGCCCGCGCCATTGGCATGTATACATGCCAATGGGGCGTAACTGATAGAGAATAGTGCTGTAACTTGCTGCAATTTTATATGTATTTTTGTATCTCAAAAGGTTGATTTTTTTTGTTGATAGTTGCTATAAATGTGGTCTTAAGTTTTTACAGTAGGAGATGAGGTTAAATAAATATTATTTTTGTGTTATAAGCTGTTTATTCAAATATTCAGACGTGAATTATTATGTTTATCGATAACATTTTGGAATCCCTACTATTTTCAAGGTTATCTCATTGAATTTGTGGCTTGGCGTGGAGGGCACGGCGATGCGTTTTTGCTCTGGCGGTCAAAAGGTTAAAAAAAATCCGTTGCGTCGTTAGATGCATACAAAGGGACAGAGAAAGCGACTTTGTTTTATACTGTGATGTAGTGATAGCGATGTAGTCATTTCATAAAATAAATAAAAAACCGGTCAAGTGCGAGTCGGACTCGCGCACCGAGAGCTTGAGACCGAGAGAGAGAACAAACGTACTTTTTATTATGTTGTTAACTATAAAATGTACGTTTTATCAATTTTTCCTTAATCTGTACTATAAGACAAGACATTGCTTGCCAAATTTCAAAACTCTGTGTTCACAGAAAGTACCATGTAGGTTTTGATTCCCTTGGGAATGTCGAAATTTGAGATAATTTGCAACATAAACTATGAACTATCTATGAAAAAATCAAACTTATAAGCCAACGTTTATAAGTATATTTCTAGTCTATTCTATTGATATTTCGTCGCTTGCTACATTCGTCGCTTCTATTGATAGTCACTCAGTATTTCTGTAACCCTAATTGATTATTTTTGTCACGTAAAACTTTAATTTACACTCACTCGTTGAAATACTACCCTTTATAAATTTAATATAGCTAAGTTACAGAATGACTATGAAACGATTCTTTATTTATCAATAACAACAGAGAAAGGAAAGAAAATAAAACACATGTTTACACGGCAACAATTTATTGCGTCGCCAATACTTACTATCAAAGTATTAACTATTATATAATTAACCTAATCATGATAACGCTCCGACGACATTTTATGCACAATTTTTACAAACGCCATGTCGGAGCTCCACTTTAAAACTAAACATAAAATACACAAAACATCTTGTAAGGAGATTATTAACAATAGACTCTTGTCTAAGTTGTAAAAGCCAGGCTTTAAAGGAAAAAGAATGCTCGAATAATTTAAAATTAAATACATAATTATATATACTAGTACAAATGTCATATAAAAGTAATAGTCGCAATTTAGTACAGTAGAGTCACGAATATAACAAATGTTACAAGAGAGAAAAGAAACATAATATATATTACAAATACAATAATGCGTTCATAATTTCTAACTGTCCACAAAAATCAGTCGCGAAAAATAAGTTTAAATATTTAAAGTAATGCACAAAATTACGCCCATGAAATAAAGAAGAGTTCCCGCTATAGGCACTAATCGATACATCATTATTTACAATCTTATTATTCTAATATAATATTTCATTGCGTCATTGTATCGAAGAACTATTAAAAATAAAATTTTCGCTATAAATCTCTTATATACTAGCGAACACTCCGGAGTTACTTGTGAATTCTGTTTTAGCCTACACGACGATTAAAATGTATTCACATTACCACAAAAATGTGCAAGACAAAATTTTCGTGACTTCTACAAAAAATAAATTACGCTACTGTAACATATTCTTTGAGTATAATTGTAAAATTGCAATTAAAATTAATAAAACGCACAATATATAACTAAATCCAAATATATATTTACTGCATCGTGTAGACTATCCAACAACTGTATATAACATACCTTATATATTTGTATATTTAGAATATATTAAGCTGAAGACTACAGTTTCTATTGTATCGGATCATCTAGTCTATGTAACATGAATACATCTGAGCAAAACTACGGGATAATTAAGGGCTCGTCAAACCTACAAAATTATGTTATACGATATAAAATTTTTACCACAACATGATATATTTAAGCGGCAAATGATTTATAATACAAAGGCACTAAAATCCGTAAAGGGGCAGTTAATTGTATAGATGTTTATTTATTAACCCATTGACCACCGAGCGGCCCGATCGGGCCGAGACACAATAGATTTTCTATTGTGTCTGTGATCCGAGGACTGACGGATTAAGAGCTAGATATATGTAGATAAAGTCCAAAACCTTTCCTTTTAAATATTTCGCTCCTTATACTGTCTTTTAGAATCTTTGTCCATAGTGAAAAATAATCTCACTAAACTGTATGACGAGACCTTAATATATATGTGCGTGACACTGAAATCTAACTCGCATGTACTTCTCAATAGCCTATTTAATATTTGGTGTCATCGTTATTAAATATAATAATATGTTTATATCCATCACTCTATTTAAAAATATTTGACACGTCTTTATACTTTTGAAAATCTACGACAATGATTATAAAAAGAATCATTAAAATCTATATATCACGTTTTACATTCTTTTAATATTTTTATTTTTAAATAAGGAAAAATATATGCGCGCAGGCTTTCTTCTCAATATGACATATACAACGAAATTTCTATTAACATCAAATGTTTCAATGTTATTGCTATATTTAGTATGCAACTGTTAAGTCCTTGCTTTCACCGCCAAAAAACCGAGACATTAGCATTACTTGTGGATTATCATCATTTATAATTTTTGTCTATGGTAAACTGTCAAAACATTAGTAATTAATGACTTTCCTTTAATTGCTTCATTTAGCGTATAATTTAAAATAATAAAATATGTATGTTGCATGCACAGATAACTCATATTCTCCTCTAACGTGTCTATGGCCAACACAAACGACCATAGACATAATTTTGCGTCCAACTTGTCTATGGCCAATAAAACCAATTAATTAACCGAAAAAAAAACCGAAATAAAATCAAAAAAAGGATGTTATCATCAATTCGGCTGGTATATTTTTTATTTTTGTATTCCATAGCCAACTTAACCGTCCATAGACAATGATGATAACCCACAGCATCACTACGCACACACACACACGCTCATACACTCGTGTGTGTGCTACTGGAAGTCCGCTAACGTCTGCCGCCATGTGGCGTGGAACGGAATGCGCAGGAGTTTCAGCTTCGTGTTCGGCAGTTGCGCTGAAAGCAGGCGCTGCAGTGTGGGGATTGGTAGGATTTCCACCTGGAAAGGACAAAAATGAAGATAAATTGCTGTTATTATTTTTTAAAAAGACTAAACTAATTATGAAAAGGAGTAAGTAATAATATAGAAACATTTATAGTACAGTACCACTGCTTTTTATACACTTTTTATATTTGAGATAATTAAAAATCTTAAAAACTCTATGACCAATCATAATTACAATTTATGTATAAAATACATGTCGGATAGTATTGTGACGTAAGTCACCTAGCGTATAACGCACATCTCTTCGAGGTCTAAATTGCAAATCTGCATGTTTTTCCTAAGACTTAAGCCATCAGCGCGCACCGACGTGCCACAAGTCACGCAGCGGAACGCGCACACTTGCTCCGTGGCACGCGTCACGTAGCGCACACGTGCGGCGTGGCACGCGTCACGCAGCGCACACTTGCGACGTGACACGCGTCACGTTGCAAGTGTCGCGTATCTGCGGCGGGCCAGTCACGTTAGTCGTGGGGCGGCGGGCCGGCGACTGACCTGCGGCGGGCCGGCCACGTGGCGCAGGTCGTCGGGCAGCCGGCAGCCGGGCACGGGCTTGAGCACGGGGATGCACTCGCCCAGGTCGGGTCGGGGCGCGTCGCCCTCGCCGCCCGCCTCGCACTGGTCGATGAACAGCTCGGTGACGCGCAGCAGCTCGATGGTGACGCCCCACATCAGGTGCGTCAGCGTGTCCTTCAGCCGCAGCACGCCGCTCAGCACCTGTAACCACACGCACATGAGATTATCTAACACGTCTATATTCACTAGAACGTTATTATAGTGATAAACTAGCTGTGCCGTGCGGTTCCACTCGCAAGAAAAATTCTACTTTACTACGAAACATCATTTTCGCGAAAGAGATAATAAACATATATATGTCGTGGTCATATCGTAGATTTGATCATTTCATGATATGAGTGGCCATTTCACGAAATGGTCGCATATCGTGAAATGGCCAATTTAGTTTGGCCACATCATGATGTGGTTTGGGCAGATCAATGATAAGAAATCGTTTCACGATATGGCCAATTAACGCACGGTTTTTTCATGAAATGATCAAAATTATTTGATCATATCGTAAAATAGTTACATTAATCGTTGGTAGAGGCGCTGCAAGCTCTGTGTTTATGTGATAAGATGGCGGCCGCTGGCGAAAATTAAATTATTCGCAGTTAAAAACTTCATAATTCGTTTAATAACAATATTATGAAGAAAGTCATAGCAAAGAATTTACGACGAAGAGGTACGAGTACTATGGAAAATGTGGATATCTTATATGTATTTAAGAAAAAATGCGACTTAAATAAAATAATTTAAGAAACTACTACTATAGGTATTATTATAATTGTTTGTTTTTTAAAAAGCGATCCGCTTCTGGCACTCGCCGGCCGCTGCCGCGGCACGCTCGCTTTGCTCGCTCGGCTCGTGCGTTGTTTATCAAAGTCTAACCTAACCTAACCTAGCTGTTTTCTATTGCAAAAACGATTCGCTTCTGGCATTCGCCGGCCGCTGCCGCGGCACTAACTTTAATGACATTAAACAAGTTTTTAGAATATAGTTATTCTGAATTTTTTTAATATTTTATGGACTCTTTATATTTTATACGATCTGGCCAAATGTGGATGACCAAATCGTGAAACGTTGACGATTTAACGATCTGATCAAACTATGCTGGCCATTTCACGATATGCGACCATTTCGTGAAATGGCCACTCATATCATGAAATGATCAAATCTACGATATGACCACGACATATACATCCATCCATCCTTACAAACTTGACATTTACAATATTAGTTAGATAATTTGACAAAAATTACCTGTTTATTGGTAGTGGCGGATTGTGATACATATGTCGGTATGATGAGTAGTCTCTGAATGTTTTTACATTCCGCTAACGCGTCGTCGAAGCCGACCTGAAAATCGAAACATGTCAAAATTATTTCATTGTTTTTAAGTGTTAGCAATTATTATGCTATGTATATGTATACAAGATGTTACAACGTAAGATTATGTTTTCATAGACACAATGCCGTCATAAACAAAATTATATTTTGTTGTTTAAATATTTTTTACGTGATCAGCGTATGCAAAACTACAAGTCCCTTTCAGCTGACTACACCGGTGGTGGGACACCCTGTATACTGTATAGTACACAAGTATACCTTGACATCGAAGTTGACGAGCTCGAGGCGCGTGAGGCGCGGCAGGCCGGCGAGCGCCTGCAGCAGCGCGGGCGCGGCGCAGTGCGGCACGCCGCGCTCCAGCCGCGCCAGTATAGTATACCTTGACATCGAAGTTGACGAGCTCGAGGCGCGTGAGGCGCGGCAGGCCGGCGAGCGCCTGCAGCAGCGCGGGCGCGGCGCAGTGCGGCACGCCGCGCTCCAGCCGCGCCAGTATAGTATACCTTGACATCGAAGTTGACGAGCTCGAGGCGCGTGAGGCGCGGCAGGCCGGCGAGCGCCTGCAGCAGCGCGGGCGCGGCGCAGTGCGGCACGCCGCGCTCCAGCCGCAGCCGCCGCAGCCGCACCAGCCGCGCCAGCGCCGCCGCGAACGCGCCGCCGAACGAGCACTCGCCCAGCTCCAGCGACTCCAGCTGAAAGGTGACACATCAGCCGTCATGTTTCATAATGGATTTGCATTAAAAGCGGCCGTACACGGACAGCTTCGAGCAGTTAAGCGTTCTAACAGACGAACGGCAGAGGCTACCAGTCCGTGTACGTCACTAAACCGTTAACTGCTCGAGCAGTCCGGGTACGTCACTAAACCGTTAACTGCTAGAGCAGTCCGTGTACGTCACTCAGCCGTTAACTGCTCGAGCAGTCCGTGTACGTCACTCAGCCGTTAACTGCTCGAGCAGTCCGTGTACGTCACTCAGCCGTTAACTGCTCGAGCAGTCCGGATACGTCACTAAACTGTTAACTGCTCGAGCAGTCCGGGTACGTCACTAAACCGTTAACTGCTCGAGCAGTCCGGGTACGTCACTAAACCGTTAACTGCTCGAGCAGTCCGTGTACGTCACTAAACCGTTAACTGCTCGAGCAGTCCGGGTACGTCACTAAACCGTTAACTGCTCGAGCAGTCCGTGTACGTCACTCAACCGTTAACTGCTCGAGCAGTCCGTGTACGGCCGGGCTAAGAATGATTATCTTTTCTAAAATGTAAATGCGTGTGTATTGTTTGAAATGCGCTTATCCCAGTACATGTAAGTTCGAACTGCAAAATTTTATTATGAGCGCTGCAGCAGTTAAAAATATATTGCAAGAGAGAAAATACTTTTATTTTCGACATATCCGACAAACGAAATTACAAAATAAAACAATTTTTAAATTAACATTTTTTGTAGGTAGGTAGGTCATTATTAAAAAAAAAACTATTCTAAACAATTTCAAAGCCATTACAAACACAAAAATAATTACCTGTTCCAATTGTCCAACAACTTCGCACGCACACCAGCCGAGTTCCTTAATTGACGTTAACGATAAATGCTGTAAATGGCGTAGATTACTTAGCGGCGTCAGGTCGCGCGTTAACGATAATCCTTTTAGACTCTGCAAACAAATATTAAAAATATAATTAATAAAATATTAGCGCGCAGCAGCGTGGGTGCACGGGGCTATACAGGTCGCGTCATGTAAAAAGAACTCTGACGGTCAAGCTGCGCATCGGCAATTTATCGGTCTATTTAGGGCTGATTTTTCAATCCTTGGTTAAAACTTATTCGTCGAATAATGTATGAAACTACCATTTTAAAAACGTATTCTAATTGCCTGTATTTGACAGTTTAGGTGACATTTTAATATTATCGTGTAATCCTTTATTGGACGGATAAGTTTTATCCAAGCATTGAAAATTACCTAATAATAATAATTGACATATAATTATAAAAAAGGTATTAATTGACATATTATAATTGTAAAAATGATATTTATGTAGTATGACATTGACATTCTATTGTTAATTTTTGCATGCCCAATCAATTGACGATTTTTGCTGAACAATAAATTATGTAACATCTGTAAATCTTCCACATTTCTTGCAAAATAAATATTTCACTTCATTTCAATATAAAGAGAGATGTACACCAACTCCCGGGCGTTTAATAGCACGATGTACTTTTGTTCGAAGATTACATACTTCTCTCTTTATACTATCATCATCAGCCCATATACGTTCCCATTGCTGGGACACGGGCTTTCTATTACAGGCTATAATCCACCACGCTGGCCAAGCGCGTGTAGGCGGATGACACATGTCGCCGAACTTTTTAATTCTTCGACATGTCGGTTTCATCACGTTTTCCTTCACCGTTCGAGCAGTGGTGATGTTACAACATGCGCAGATAAATTGACAAAAATCAATTTATTTCCTGCGCGCTCGTCTGGTCTCGAACCCCGGACTTATCGATTCGAAGTCCGAGGTCTCACCACTGAGCCAAAATCTTTATACCATGCTACAGGTAAACGTATGGGTATACCTTAAGGCGCAGCAGCTCAAGTCGCGTCAGTAGCCCGAGCGGCTCGGGGTCCAGCGAAGTGTCCCAAATTGCGGGCGCGCATAGAGCACGGAGTGAACTGACCCGGGAGCATACTGCTTCTACCACGCGGGCTGGACACCGGCATAACTCCAGCCTGACGAACAAACATAATAAAAACATGAAATTATGTCCTATTCTCAATCTTAATATATATAAATCTTGTGTCACAATGTTTGTCCTCAATGGACCCCTAAACCACTTAACCGATTATAATAAAATTCGCACACCATGTGCAGTTCGATCCAACTTGAGAGATAGGATAGGTTTTATCCCGGAAATCCTTCGGGAACGGGAACTATGCGGGTTTTTCTTTGAAAACGCGGGCGAAGCCGCGGGTGGAAAGCTAGTATATACATATATAATATGAGATGTACATGTGTTAGCAAATCAATTAAATAAATGAATATAACTATTGGTTCAACTGGTGATTGGTAAAAAAGATTATAAAACGCATATAGTGCACACGCGATTACGTAGCATTTGAAATCAATAAAAAAAAAATTCAAAGAAAAACATTTTTTTTTTCCACCAATATTATAAAAACAGACATACATTTAATATCCATTTTTATGAAAAAGTTGACCGTATCATGCGATTTAATAATGTGACAAACTAAGATACTGAATCAGTTTCAAACGCATTTAGCTACTGTAAAAACGCAAGCTCACATATTACACGCGCGTATTACAAAAAAAGGGTTAATAATATTGTGTTAGTATAAAATTTTACCTTTCGAGTGTATCAACAGTAGCTATGTGTTCAATAAATTGGTCCCAGAATGTTGTGTCATTCGCCGGTAACAGCATTTTCCGAAGGTCTAACCATTTTGTCGAATGCTTCTTTAGTGCTGTACACAACCCGCCCCAGTCACTTACCTATAAAATATACATAAATTTAGACTACTCAATAATTTTGTTGTATCAAAATGAATGAAAATGGATATCTTAAATATTCTAAGCATAAAGCAACTTGTTTTCATTTTAATCGATTTTAATAATAAATGAAAATATTATCAGTAAATTTTCAAGCTTTTTTGAGTCGTCATAAATTTACAAACTTTCTTGAGACGGAAAAGTTAAATAAAAATGCATTGATGTACATAAAAAAATTTCAAGTTCTCACAAACACATCACTATCACTATGACAATCACAAAATTGTTTTTCCATCCTTTAACGCTATTTATATGTAATTATAAACTGTGTTTCTTCTACATTAATAACTTTATGTATGTAATTATAAACTGTGTATGTTTTTTCTATAGTTACAAATTGTGATAAAATTCCAATTTTTGTTACTCACATGTGAATTTTTCATCCTCACATGTCGCCACAGTTGTGGCGCTGACGTCATCTCCTGCCACAGGCGGCAAACTCGCGCGCATCCGGCCAACTCGCGCATACACACGTATTGGAATATCTGCAACACGCATTATTATTGATAAAATAAATAAATAATATTTTATTTTAGTGGCATTTAAAGTATTTTAAAGGAGAACGTAGTAGTACTTTCTTCTTGGATATCTATGAAGATCTGGGACTAATTTCTATGGAGTTTCTTGCCAGTTATTCTCCAATAAAATTATAAATGTAAATGTTAAAAATATGTAATGACGATTCGAAAGTGCTTCTAAAAGAAGTCTAATTGAATAAATAAATGTTTGATTTTGAGTTCTTCTTTATACGGCCGTGAAACACGGTTAATATTGTACGTGGTATAACCTATATTAGTCGCTCCTTAATAAATAAATTATATAATATGTACTGTGCATAAATGATATATTGTGCATTTAATGGCAAGCATTATTTTTACGTAAGAGCAAAGATAAGTTGTACCGAGTCATTTACGAAATTCTTTGGAATTCGGGTGCGAAGTTTAAATTAGCTCTCGCATATCTGCTCGCATTTATGTAACTTTAGCTGAGACAAACAAACACTTTCGCACGTGCTATATTTGCATATAATATGTGAAATGTATTAATAATAATTTTGCACCGATCTATAGAATTTCATACAATAAAACACATTCAAACACTAGATAATAATCTCACAATGTATTTGCAAACTAATTACTTAATTTTGTTGAATTGACAAAAAAGCAACATTTTATTTAGTAATTACTAGCTGCGCTTCGCGGTTTCACCCGCGTGGCTCCGTTCCTGTTGGTCTTAGCGTGATGATATATTATAGCCTATCCTTCCTCGATGAATGAGCTATCTAACACTGAAAGAATTTTTTAAATCGGACCAGTAGTTTCTGAGATTAGCGCCTTAAAAAAACTTTATAATATTAGTATACATTTAAATTACAATATACAAGTTAGGAAGTGTTACAGATAACCAAAGTTTGGAGCATTATTTTACGATTTACATTCCAAAGTAAACAATTAGAGTGAGACACACACAAAACACAATCAAAATAACATTATAATGGTTATATATACCTGCACAGCGACATTATAGTTCTTCTCTTGCGCGCGTTTATAGAACGCGGTGAAATAGTCCGTGTCATCAATCTTGGGCCGTCCGCGTCGACGCGGAGACGCGATCGCGGGCGGGGACGCTGCGCCGTTCGCTACACGACCGCGAGACAACTTCTCACTGCGAGAAATATAATTTTTTATAAGGAAACATATATTTTTTGACGTGACAACGTCTTATAATTCGATAGAGCCGGCTGCACGCACGAAAAAACATGACTCATATGGCGTTACCTCGCTCTGAGGCGTTCCAAGGCTTGAAGTGCAAGCGAGAGCGCGGAACGAGCGACAAAGAAGCACAATCGGACATTGTCACGTTCAACTATCGTCAGTAAACCGACTTTACAGACAACCAATTTTTTTTTGTTCGGGTCCTTCTCACTAGTAGAAATATTTGGTCTTACCACAAAACAATTTAAACACAGTCTAACTTTAAATCTGTCACTTTAATAGTTGTCTGTGTGATATACGACAAAACCAGTATAAAGAGAACCGGCGTTTAAAGTTAAACCCTGTCTAAAGTTTTTTGGTGTAAGACAGATTGTTTTTATATAGATAAAAAGTTTTTTTGTGAAACAGGGTGATTTTATACATTTTTTTATTATTTTTAATATTTTTTGCGATGTTTTTTGTTATTATTATTTGTTGGAGATAAGTTTATATAGATACAGCGTGTTAAATTTATAGACTGGTAGCAGGATAAAAAAAAAAAATAAGTTTCCAAGCGTTTTAAAATGCAAAAGTAGAGGAATTAAAAGACAAAGATCGCCCAAAATTTAATTCAGTCGATGCAAACATTTGCCTACTAAGTTAAAGGGTAATTTCATAATTTATTCAATTTAAATTTAATAAAGCAAGTTTTACATTACGTGGTTCACGGTTCTTACAACTAATAACTTACCTTAATTTTTTTTTTTCATTAAAATTAAGCAATTTCATAAGAAATGACACATACCTTGTCCATGAGAGTACCTAAATAACATTATGTATTATGTTAAGAAGACAGATGAACGATCAACAAAAAAAATGTGTGCGTGTACACTAGTACATACACACTTAAGAAGTGAAACTTCTTTATGACCTTATTTTTTCAAAAAATAAATTACTATATGCAACTTTACAGAAATACGTCGAATCACGCGTGGTAGCGATAAGAAAAAGATGGCGCGTAACGGAAAAATGTCACGCGTAACAAAAAAATGTTACACAAAATTTTTTTCCAACCCCGATAAAGAAGTTTCACTTCAAAATTGTATGTAAAGAAAAACGTTGATTTTTAATTAATTCATCCATCTTATTAAATATAAGAAAATAAATATAGAAACATACCGATCTAATTATGTATATTTAAAAAAAAAAATTTAATTTTTAGTTTTGATAATTATTTTTTGATGATTTTGAGCAGTAGTATGTAATAATAAAATTCACCCTTGAAAATTATTTAATAAAAATATTTCATTAGATTGAGTATGTTTCTATCAAAGGTATGAAAATACAAATCATAATTTGATACTTTTTATTATACAAGTTGCCTGAATAACATACACATAATGCGCTTACAACAATCACTTGAAACTAACTTCATAAACATGCAATTAAATATCTTTGAACTATATTTTGTTCCTATACTATCAAATAATGACCATATTCAATAGCTTCCCTATATATATTATGAATATAATGGAAAAAATCCAAACAAACATATACATAATAAAATATGAACAAAAAAGACTAAAATAGCGACCGGCACTTCTATTTTTGATGAGAGACTAAAACTACAAATATGCGATTGCATGGCAAATTGCTTAAAATATTTAAAATTATTATATAATTGTTGTCTTATGGGCAGCGTTGGGCCAACAAATGATCGTCGATGCTTGCCGCCATTATGGCGATTACAAATAAACACGGCGATTACAAATAAACATCTACAATGACGACCGATAGACATTTAGGCTCTCTACACTATCGTGATTGCCTCTACTCGCCCAACGCTGCCCATTGTGAAGAGGGTCCATTATATTTGAAATTCATATAGCCTATCTATCTTTAATTTCCTTTCTTTTCAATTCTGCTGCCCCCTCGCTACAACAATAAATCGTCTACCATTTATAACAGCTAACGATTGTGGTAAGGTCTGTCTGTTCGGTAATGGTATGGGTATAACAGGGGCTATAGGGGCCACGGGGGTTGTGGGGGCCACGGGGGCTATGGGGGCCACGGGGGCGATAGGGGCTGCAGGGGCCACGGGGGTGTTGGGACCATGCTGGTTGGCCCCAGTGGCGCTGGGAGACACGGCCCACACTTTCTGCCCGTCAGCACCGCCTGACATCTGAAATGAGTTTTTTTATCAGTTACTTTGTTTTACTTAAAATACTATATTATTTATATTACTACCGCGGTATTGATCTATAGCATTAAAAAAGTAATAAGCCCGATGATACATTTAATAAAATATGCTTTTTTTTTTTAATTTTGTCAAACTATTTTTTTTCACATTCATACTATATCTGCTGCATAAATTATGATAAGAATATAATTTCGCACAAGGATTCGGTGTAAACTGTTGCTCTTGCGTAAAAATAGTGTGTCATTACTCTACAATATACGAAATTCTTCGTAGTTCGCGACTGTCCTTTAGCTATGTATAATTTATTTCTACAATATTTGTTTAAATATTTACCTTCATCCGTAACAGGACTCGCTTATCACTTCTCTGTTTAGACGGCACAAGCACGCGCCTCGGCACCGGCACTGTATCGGGCGACATGTTGGCCGACTTGTTGGCCGACATGTTGGATACGTTGGCCGATTGGTTGGTGTTGGTCAGCGTGATGGGAGTTGGCGTTTGGAGCCCAGTGTTTGATGCCACACCAGATTTGTGAATTAATGGCGGCGGGTCACGCGGTTGGGATGTTTCGCAGTTCTAGAATATATAAAAAAACATTAAGTACGCAATATGAAAAATTTAAATAAAGGCAAATTAAACATTATCATGAATGTTAACTTTTGCGTCATTTACGAAGTCGATGAAACCAATTGACGCCAAAATTGTTAGCGTAACTCACTTAATTACAGTACGACAAAACGGTTTTATTTATTTTTATATTAATAATAATGCTGAAGAGTTTGTTTGAACCCGCTTATCTTAGGAACTACTGGTCCAATTTCAAAAATTCTTTCGGTGTTAGATAGCCCATTTATCGAGGAAGGCTATAGGCTATATATTATCAGGTTTACAAACAGGAGCGGAGCTAAGCGGGTAAAACTGCGAAGCGCAGCTATTTCTAATATAATATCTAACTTTTTAGCACAAATTTATAGGAATTTTTTTTTTCGTATTTAAAATCCATTTTGTGACTGACCTGTTGGCTTGGTTGGTAGTGGCCCTACCTTCCAAGTCAGAGGTCGTGGGTTCGATTCCCACCCGGGGCAAATATTTGTGTGATGAACATAGATGTTTGCTCTGTGTCTGGGTGTTAATTATATATATAAGTATTTATTTAAAATTATATATGTATGTTTATCAGCCATCTGGTTTCCATAACACAAGCGAAAAGCTTAGTATGGGATCAGATCGTGCCGTGTGTGAAAATTGTCCTCAAATATTTAAAAAAAAAATTTGGGCCGCTATAATTGCCTCACCTTGCAGTAGAACGGGTGCGGCGGCGCGTGCGCGAGGCCGAGGCACGCGGGGTGGTACAGGCAGAGGCACGCGGCACACGCCAGCGACGGCACTGCGCGCCCGCACGATAGAGAGCACGGCTGTTGGCCCAAGCGACCCACCTGGATTGTTTTATAGATTAATCTATACTAATATTATAAACATAGAGATCTAGAGAGATGCCAATCGCTTGCGCTGAGTACGAAACCATGTCTCATAAAAAAATTACGCACACAACTGCAGTAAACAAAATCAAAACAATACTTCGCGTTGTGTGCGTGTCATCACACAAAAATATGAGAGCGACTATTCGTTCGCACACTAGATTGTAAGTGACGTACGTATACAGCACCGCTACAGTTTGTTCTTTTTTTGGACATATTGCTGCGACACCGGCCCCGCCCCCTAACCATATCTCCCTTTAGTTTCTGTGATCTGTGATTATAAAGCTGAAGAGTTTGTTTGTTTGTTTGAACGCGCTAATCTCGGGAACTACTGGTCCGATTTGAAAAATTCTTTCGGTGTTAGATAGCCCATTTATCGAGGAAGGTTATAGGCTATATATCATCGCGCTACGACCAACTGGGGTGGAAAAGAAGGGTGAAACCGCGCGCAGCAGCTAGTATGTGATATACATTGATATATTATAGTCGTTTAAACTCACCTATAATGTGTATCGATAAAAAATGTGACACACATTTCAATATTACAGTTGATTTTAATTTTGCTTATCATCTTTTGTTATTTATTTTCAATTTATTTATATATGTCAGGAATTTATATATTTAACTAGCTTCCGCCCGCGGCTTCGCCCTCGTGGTGTTTTGATAAAAGGTAGCCTAGCCTACCGATGTTCTTTCTCAGGGTCGAAAGATTGTGTCTGTGCCAAATTTCATCAAAATCGGTTGAGAGGTTTAAGCGGGAAAGCGTAACAGACAGACAGAGTTACTTTCGCATTTATAATATTATGATATATAATTAGGGATTAGCTTGCTACAAAAAATAATTTTGCTAGCTCGCTTCATCGATTGCAAGCAATCGGAGTAAACAATAGAAACATCAAACAACGTATAAAAACATTTTCTGTAATTTCATAACTTGACTTTCAATAATTCTACAATTTTAAATAATAAATAAAAAAAATATATTAATATAATAAACATGTATACTATACCTGGTTATTACCGGTCGCAGTCTGCGGTCGCGCGTGCAGCGGCGGCGGCGCCGTCCTGCGGCCACACTACACTCCACCACTGCTCACTGCGCGACGCTTTGCGGCCGTGTCGGCGTGTACGAACTTGTACGTGTACGTGTACGAACGTGTACGTGTACGAACATGTACGTGTACAACGTGTACAAACGTGTGCGTGTACATGTACGTGTATAAACGTGTACGTGTACAACATGTACGTGTATAACATGTACGTGTAAGTACGTGTACATGCGTGTGGTATTAGGACGTGATACGGATTTTTTGAGAAATTCGAGTTTTCGTGTACTAGACTGTTTGAAATTATATTTTAAGTAATAAATAATAAATGTGTTTTAAACTGCTTGGAAAATTTTTAAAGTTTATTCTTATCATACTGTTTAAAATGCAATTAAAATATAATTTCCTCTATTCAGAACAAAAAATTTATGAGTAACAATCAAATTTTAACATACGAACATTTATTAAAAATAAAAAACTGTATCATAGTAAATTTCAATATAATTTTTACGCGGACAAAAAAAACGTCGACACAACCGCAAAGCTCGGCGAACATTTGACAATATAAAATGTAAACACACTTAAAACGAAAATGTGAATACATTTCAAATAAACAGTAATATAACGAACCGTGAACCACCGTAATGTTAGGAAAAAATCCTGCCTAACTTTTTATACTAAGTAATCAGAAGATATTTTTTTAAACCCTGACAAAAAAAAATTGTTTATTTGTTTTGCAAAAATAGTTGTTAATTAAAAATTAGAAAACTTTTATTAATATGTTTACAATGAAAAAACAAGTTTTGTCAGAAACATTATTGCCGATTATCTCATTTCTATGTTTATTAAATTGTCAATTAACTTACAAAATAACTGCTTTCTGATAAGTTATCAATAATTATTCAACACTATAAATATTAATTAATTATTGAAAACTCCAAAAACGTACATCAGATTAAGATTAAATGAATTCATTACGACTTGAATGTCTATAAAATTATTTTCTACAATATTGTGCAAATTCAACTTGCACCAATTATAATTTTATTTATATTCGTCATTCGTCAAAGAACACAATTAAATATGTACTCAAATAAGATCATAACACAATCAAAAACCACTCGCATGAAATCTTAACCTGACATACGTCCCCCCCATAAATATCCCCACTCCATACCTAGGTTTCTTCCAAGCGGCGGTATTATTATTATCAGCAGCTGGTTGCGGTTGCGTCGGTTGTGTCGGTTGTGTCGGTTGAGTCGGTTGCGCTTGCGCAGACTGTCGCCGCGATTGTTTTGACGCGGGCGGCGGTTGCGGTGTGGCGGGCGAACTGTTATTATTTAGTCGGGAGCCCATTGATTTGACCTAAAGAAAATATTTCACCAAATGATAAGATGGAAATAAAATTATAATTAAAAATAGATTTTAGATGCAAACAAATCATGTTGTATGTGTTTTTGTGTATTTTCACATGAATACACACTTAGAAACATAGCCAATAATGATTGGTATATTGCTTAATAGCTTTTTATGCAACAATAGCATGCAAACAAGATGGAATGACAGTGGAACAAATATCAGTAATTAGCACATAACATAGGGAGTGCCGGCAGAAGTGAAAACTTGATTATTAACGTTGAGCATGTTTGATATTTTGGAATGGTATCCGTCTTACGCTTTTTCGATCAGGTCACGTGTCCTGACGCGAGTTTAAGATTTTATACCCATTACAGAAAAAGCGCTCAACGCCGCTAAAGAAGTTTTCACTTCAAAAAAACTATGTAAGTCTTACCTTAATCTTAGATGGTGGTGATTTAGGTGTATTATGTTCTGGACTAGCGCCTTTCGGCGGTTTCGGTTTGGGAGTGCGTTTTCCTTCTACAGTAGTAGGCGCTGCTACGGGTGATTCCACGCGACGCATTAGTTTCGCGTCACTGTATAAAGACATATTTTGGTAATAAATAAAATCTAATTCAAAAGTACTTTAATAACTTTGACATAATTCAGAATCCGGCTCGAAGGACCAAAAATGTACAGTATATTTTTCACGATAAAATTGAATTCTATGAATTTCTTTTATTATAACTACACAATATATTACATCAGTTTAAGTGTGTTTGATCAATGTAAAAAAATACTTACCGAATGATTTCTTTTTCGGGATCATCAATTCCAAGGGATTCTTTGAAAAATGAAAAGTTTTCTAGCGTAAGCCCAGTTCCAGACAAATGTTCAGATACCTGTGAAATAAATAAACTTTTTTTATTATATTTGACTTAATAGGTCATATCTAAAATAGAATTAAAGTTTAAATTAATTTAATTAGCATCCGTGTGTTTCATTAGTATAGAGCCCAGTAAGGTGGTGGTGACCACCTACAGAGGTGTCCGTGACAAAATATATGAAAAAATGTATGAAGTGGCTGTCGCTGACCACCAGTGGCTGTGGTCGGTGGCCCGTTTGCGTTAAACTTTGGACTAAAGCAAAGGGGGCGCAGGACTTAGAAAATTTTGATGGAGTTGGTGTCATTATAACACCTATTTATTATTGTTTTATCGTAAAGATTACGCTAATATTAGCATGTTTTTATAGGAACAACTTTTCTCTAAAATAAAAAATGGCCGAGATATTCGCCCTCAAAGATTGATGGTTTTCATTAGGTTAGGTTAGGTTAGGTTTGTTAAAAAAAAAAAACTACACAGAAATAGGAGCCTTGCGAAGCGGGGCTCCGTCGACGCGCAAAAAAAAAATTTTCACTTTGGATCAAAAATTTTCTAAGTCCTTACTTTGCCCCCCCTTTGCTTTAGGCGGACCCCCTAATCCCTAACCCTTAACCCATTAGCACTCACCTCGCGAGTGGAGCGCAGCTTCTTGCCCGCCGGCGTGTAGTAGTAGATGTCGGCGTTGCGGCGCGAGTGCGCGTCGTGCGCCGCGCGGTACACCAGCTCGCGCTTCCAGCCGCGCTCCAGCGGCGCGCGCAGCAGCGGCGACGACATCTCCGTGGTGGGCCGGCGGCCCCTGCCCAACGGGGATGAAGACGCCTGTATACATTCGATATAGAGATCCTATAGTCTGTATTATTATTAAAACAAATTATATAACGATTGTATTTGTTATGTGTGTGAAATAAAGTGTAAAAAAATAAATAAACGATCCTGTAGTCTGTATAATAACATAAAAGTGCCATGTATAATAACTAGCCGATTGTGCTGGCTTCGCGTGTGATAAAAACTACATAAAATACATTGAGATAATATTAATATGGAGACGACACCGCCTACATCACTTATGTTCCGCTCAACATACGCCAGTTGAGCGGAAATAAGGTGTAAATAAATAAATAAACGATGCTGTAGTCTTTATAATAACATAAAAGTGCCATGTATAATAACTAGCCGCTTGTGCTGGCTTCGCGTGTGATAAAAACTACATAAAATACATTGAGATAATATTAATATGGAGACGACACCGCCTACATCACTTATGTTCTTTTTATGTTTTTTTTAATGGTTTTAAAGTGAAACGCATCAAATATGCCTTCGTGTGTGTTACGATATTGCACAAATAATAAGGAAAAGTGCAAAGGAATAACTCTCATCGGTAAGTACCTAACTAGATAGTAATTTTTAAAACTTAGTTAGAGCAAAAAAATGGCGCACAGATTTTGTTCGTGGTGTCTCCTCCATACGTAGTAATATTATCTCAATATCAATGATAAAATATAGCCTATGATATCAAATGCACAGATTATGTGGCTTTATATCGTCAAATATTTTCAGGATTAGTTAAGTAGTACAAGTACAAACCTAACCTAATTGAAATATTAGTACATATTATGTCAAAATACTAAGTGTCGCTTTCAACAATAAAATTCAACTAGAAAGTTTTAGTAGTAACTAACATATTAAAAAAAGTTAAATTTCGACATTTCATAATGTTAGACAACAGCAAACCTCAACCTATTTAAAATACCTATTCAAAAATATCTCCCAAGTAAGTATACTTATAGTCAGTTAAAAATGTATATCACAAGTTTTATTATAAATACCAAGATATTATTCTAATCTAAAAAAATACTAACTTTAACTTCCTCCTTTATAGCTTCTATCCTGAGGTGCTGCATGCATACATTGATTTATTAAAATAATATTAATTTGTCTTTGATGAAGCAAATTTGAAATGAATTGAAAGTAAAAATTTCACAGTACACATCCATTAGATTTATCATAAAAGGATGACTAAAATCAATAATAGTACAAACACAAATAAATTATAAACTATATTGTAATAAATTGAAACCATTACAAAACAGTACTAACTTTTATTTCTTCTTTACTCCCATTTACCCTCTGATGCTGCTTGCACAAAGAAGTAAACAAAAATATTGAAATTATATTTCGCTACAAAATTTTAATTATTTATCAATTATATAAAAACTTACATCAGTAGATACAGCTCCATCACCATCTGATCTTGAAGATAGTGCGGAAGAAGGCCGCGAACCATCTGTAAGGATAAAATTAAATTATAAGTTACAAACTTGTAAAAAATCAACGAATTGACTTCATACAGTCAAAAATGCCGTTAGGAAGAAGTTCACAAGAAATATAAATACAACGAAATTTAGGTACTTTTTCACAGCAAGATGTAATATTTTTTAATATTAAACTTCAATTGTATTTACTACTATAACATCTCAAAATATAATAAAGTGACTTACCTGTATCTTGCCGAAGTCTTTTACTAGCTTTCACTGGTTGCAATGATGTTGAAATATTTCGTAATGGAGTATAACTCTTCTCTGCTTCCGAAATTTCTGTCTCCAAACGTTCTAAACATAATAAATGGAATAAATATTTGTAACCACATATTTTATATGATATAGGGGTTGTACAATGCTATATAAATAGAAGGAAGTGACATAGCAAGCATGTAAAAAGGTATTATAGGGGCGCAAAGTTATGGCAGCTAAGTATTCTCTCCTTACCTAAAATTTTATTGTACCCCGTCAAGTTGTTCATTTCAACGCGATCAAAACCCTTAAAATCCTCATCTGTCGAGTATCTTCTTAAAAATTTCCATTCTTCGTCTGTTGTGCATGTAAATCATTACAGTTTAAGATTTGCACAACAAGGGAATAGTATAAATACCTTATAATTATGGTCAGAGTAGTTCCTTTTCTAACTATTCTATGAATATATTTAATTTAGATATAAGTATTCATTTACAATGAAACATACCAATATTTTAAGAATGATGAACTACTTCTACCAGTTTAAGGCTGTAACTAACAATATTACAAATGCTACTCACCAATTATCTTGTTGAACTCTGTCAAGTCGCTCTTGTCTGCCTGCTCAAAACCTTTGAAATCCCCATCGTCGCTAAACGCAGCAGACGCTCTGCGTTTAATGCCTCGCTTATCCTCTTCCTCTTCTTTCTCATCTTTATCTATTATATCTTTGTCATCGTCATTTACTTTGTCTTCCGGTTTCTCTTCTGAACCTTAAATAATTATAATTTTAAAACAAATGTTTAGTTAAAATGGGGATGAGGATTTTTTATTTAGAACTATTATTTCTCCATTGTTGCAGTACTAATTGTTACAATAACATTTAATTATATTTCAAGAAAATAATTCCAAAAAATCCATTTTTTAATGAAATTGTAAAATAAATTATTCAAATGGATTATGCACACATTGTTGCTTTATAATGATGTAAAGAAACAAAGTACTATTATAATTAATTATTAATCAATCAAATTATAATCTTAATTATTAACAAGTGAATATTCTCTCACATCCAATCAAACATATAACATCCCTATTTAATATCAAGTGTGTTGCCAATGTGAATAAGACTTCAAACTCGAGGTCAAAGTAACATATTCAGAATAGCGGACAACTCGCTCCTAAATGATATTTTAATATCTTATGATTATATGTTCCAAATATGACACTAATATTGATAAGCACATGTCAGACCCAAGACATTCCATATTATTGTTTATACGTTGGTGAAGACTCAGCAATATTTCAATCTGAGCGGCCAAAACTGTTCATCTTCTCTTCGCCAAATGAATATGCAAAGGTCTTAATAACAGACACAAAGCATATAACATAAAGGCCAATTTGTGGAGGTTCTATAGCTCCCCTGTGAAAATGTGACTTACAGTTCTAATATTATACTATACTACTGTATAAATTCACTAATTTATACAGTATATCTATAGTTCTATCGCTATAGAACACTTTCTATAGCGATAGACTCGCAAACACTACATAGAAACAAATACAACTAAAACCCTATAAATTAAAACGTTAAACTACATAGTGATGATTTCTAGTGCTAATATAGAACACGAATAACCAACATATGGATGTGCTAACTATGTGCTACTAACCTAATAAGTAAATTATGCTTTAGTGATTGCTCTGTGTTAATAAAATGTTTAATAAATGGACTATAAGCTATTACTTCAATCATAACTTTAAAAATGTAACAGCAACTTGGGATCCTCAATAGATATTCATACATAAGGTGCCAAGTGTACATAAGAAAATGAACTTAGAAAAATAGTTTCAAGCTATCAAATACACCAATATTGTCTTAAAATTACGAAATATGGTTTCGGATTATCATTTATATTCGAACAAATAAGAACAGAAAGGGAAAATTCAGTTTATATGGATAATATATGATGTCAACACAAAAAAAATAGGTTATGTTTTGGAAAAGTCAACACACCTTTATTGGATTCTTCGGTATCTCCAGACTTTGGAGCGGGAGGCTCAGCAGATTGTTTTGATGATTGCTCCGCAACAGGAGCCTCTTCTGCAACATCATCAGCCCCCACTTTAGGTTCCTCGCTTGACGCGTTATCTCCCACCGCCATTTCATCCGACATTGTCAATTCTAAATATATCACAAATGTACACTGTCAAAGCCTAAATAATCACATAACAAATAGTCACGACACTACACCAGACTACACGAGAATAATAATTAACAGAGCTTGTGCGCGTCACTACGACAATTTCCCGCTATATTGTCTAAGAAAAAAAACTTCTTGAATTACGCTCATACGACACGTTTAATATGATTTTTATGTTCGAGATTTTAAAAGTCTAAAATCTTTGTAGATTTACGCACCAATTCACTGAACTCAGATGTTAATATAGACGAAAATTAAATGAATTTACGTCTACACTATGTTTCCAAAGGAAAATGTCGTTCATCAAATCATAAACAACATCCGCTCGAGCGACGCCACATTACTTGTCTATGATTAATGTTACAAGTACAAAAATCTTTTCAAATGTCATTAAAATAAAATCTATGCTTTCGTGATGCTTTCGAATTTTCCGTGAATTTTCTAACATCAGATTGTGCATCAGATGCTATCAGATAAGATAAGGTTTTAAAAAAATATTTTCTTCTATTTAAAAATACATTAAATACACTTAAACAGCAACATAATAAAACAGATACATCTATTAAATAAACTTTAACAGTACTTTCAAGATATTTCGCTGATCCCACAAAAAGGTATGATCACTGTCCTTTTATGGTAGATTATATTATGTACTCACTAATTTTAAAATTCTCCGTTTCGTATGAATTTGAATATAAGCTTTTCGAAATGAAATCCTTGCTTTGTATTACTTAGTAATTAAACAAATTATTTTTAAGAAATGTACAATAGAAAGCAACTTGTGTAAAGTGTGTAAAGTTCAGGCATGACGACAGTATCCATAAATGATCGAATTAGTGTTTTTAAGGGAAAATTTATAATAAATAAATTAAAAATAGTCACTTAGAAATAGTGAAAACATTAAGATTAATGAGATTATCAATAAAATAAAACATTGAAATTCTGCAGTCGGCCATCTTGACTAAAACACGCGCGACGTCACGTCTATGTAAACAACTTCGCGTCAGGTATATTTTGTTGTTATGAATATGTTGAGAATACGCATATTTATTTATTTTCTATTTTTTAACGTATGCTTTATCGACTCAGAACAGAAATATAATTGCGAATTCACGAATATGTGGTTCGAATCATTTCATATTATTTTCTCTTTAATACTTTTTTTGGGTATTATTTTTATGTAGATTCACATTGCAATACTGCACACCACTTATAAACTTTGAAATTAGATTCTTTAACACTTTATAATTAAATATTTGTTTAATTTTACTTCGCTATGCATACAGATAATTACGTATTTACGTAAGAGTGACGTCACGCCTACGCCATGACACCTGTGAGCTGTTTTAGCACAGTTAATAAATATTTTTTGAAAAATGGCTTTTATCTTCGTTAAATTTAAGTATATTAGCGAAATATAGGGTTTTTCTTGTTTAATAATCGTAAACACACATTATGGAAGAGGTTTTGAAAATCTTTCGTCATGCCTAAACATCATACTTATACGATGGCAACACATTATACTATTTGGTGGCAAATAGGACCTTTTTTACAACCGACATTATTTTCATGTTTGTCATAGGACTTCTTTCGTGGCGAACACTATACAATACCACAGATAACACCCGACTTTTTCGAGAGGTTTTAAACAGTTTTAAAACTGCTAAATTATCTTTATGTAAAACTAGCGGTCCGCCCCAACTTCGCCCGTGGTACATATTTCGCAATAAAAGGTAGCCTATGTTCTTTCTCAGGGTCTAAAGATTATCTGTGACAAATTTCATCAAAATCGGTCCAGTAGTTTATGCATGAAAACAATACATACATACATACAAACCTTTCCTCTTTATAATATTAGTATAGATTGGGAAGTAAATGAAACCAAAAACTCAGTACGAAAAAATACTTTATTTTCTTTTCCCTCCCTGTTTCGGTCCTTGAGGTTTACCAAAGCTTTTGCCTTTCGGCTTATTCTTTCCTTTGGGACCACTTCCTTTTCCCTTTTGCATAGGTTTCCCGTTTTGCAAAGGTTTTCCCTTTTGTACTCTATTAGCGTCATAACGTAAGCGTTTTGTTGACGCCTTTGACGTGTCTGTAAGGTCGTTGGCAAAATTGCTCTGTTTCTTTTTGGGTTTGCCTTGTTTTTTGTTCTGTCTTGGCCGGTCATCGTCGTCTTCCACCGCTCGTATTCTAGGCTGTTTCTTCTTGCGTTTCGCCATTCTCGATTGTAATAGTGCCACCTAGTGGATAATAATAGTTTATTATAAGTAAGCTACAATTAGAGAGGAGTAAAATACGTTGATATACTTTTTTAAAATTGTACTTCATGATTTGTTTTTTACAGTCTTACAAATTGGTTCGCACGAGAATATCTACACATACATAGGTCAGCATCCAAAAAAAGTTATTTTTTAAATCTCGAATAGGTTTATATCTCACCTTCTCCATTTCCCGTTGAACTCGCTCTTCTGCCGTATCTTTAGGCGTGTGTTTCGTTTGTCTCTTTTTCTTTTTGGGACCGTCATCATCCGAGTCATCATCATGTTTGCGCTTCTTGCCTTTACCCTTTTGTGTTTCTGTGTGAATGGACAAGTTTATTTATAGATATTTAAAGACTGAAGACTTTATGAATAAGTTCTAATGGATCAATGAAACTAACTTTTATAAGAAAAAAAAAGACGGGTTGCACTCCGAGAGTGCCGGCAGAAGTGAAAACTTGATTATTAACGTTGAGCATGTTTGATATCCATCCGTTTTACGCTTTTTCGATCAGGTCACGTGTCCTGACGCGAGTTTAAGATTTTATACCCAACGCCACTAAAGAAGTTTTCACTTCAAAAAATCCTATACGATTTCTTAGAAGTCGCCTATTTTGTAGAAATTATTTAAATAAACATGCACATTTTTCATGACATATTTTTAAATAAATAAATATCAGAAGATCCAATACAAGTCATGATATTTTATAACCTTTTAAAAAATGAAGAGGGTTACATATACATATGTATAAATAACAGATCATATAAACGATATACCTACTTAATATAATTATTTATAACAACTAACCTTTTCCCATATGTTTTGTAAGCGTCAGCCGTTCTTTTTCCTCCCGTTTCTCCTTTGGCGTTTGGAACCACTCCCTTCTCCTCTGTGGCTCTATTTTCGGCCCGTCCTTCGGTTTTTCCTTCTTTATAGCTCCTTCCAGCTTCTCTGTCTGCTTCTCCATTTTCTTTAACTGTTTCTCTGCGTATTCTTCGTTGAGGATTGCCGCTATAAACATAATTTATCTATAATTAATAATATTATTTAACAAAAAGACTTATATTACTTGGTCAATTTCAAAGTGATTATTTAGAAACTGAAATATCTATTATTGTTTTCTGTGAAGTATTTTGTTGCTTCTTATTAATTCTGATATGTATATCGAAACACTCCCGACTTGGCCAATCGCTTCGCTTGCTTCACTATCGCCTTACACCCACCTATTATAGCTTGTCTAGTAAGTAATTAACTTACCAATCTCTGGTTCCAACTTGGCCATCCTGTATCGATACTAGGCCGCTATAGCAAGCCAGAGCTGTATTTGGCGTGACTGACTATCTCGTTTCACTATGGCTTTGAACCTAACGATAAAAATAATCAAATTACCAATCTCCGGCTCCAACTTGGCCATCCTGTATCGATACTAGGCCGCTATACAGATATAGCAAGCCAGAGCTGTACTTGGCGTGACTGACTATCTCGTTTCACTATGGCTTTGAACCTAACGATTAAAGTAATAAACTTACCAATCTCCGGTTCCAACTTAGCCATCCTGTCTCTATACTTGGCCACTATATCCGGTGGCACTTGGCGCGACTTGACCGGTCGCTTCGCTCGCTTCACTATCGCTTTGACTAGCGCACGTTCGCCTTCGCCCGCTAGCGATACGGACACGCCCGCACGGCCTGCACGTGCTGTTCTACCCACCTGGTTATAGTAATAATAAATAATAATAGACTAGGTTATTAAATACTTTTATAACCAGGTTTATAAAAACTGGTTATAATAGACTCCGGCCGTCTGGCCACTCCATCGGAGTTCCCCCCCCCCCCCAATAACTGGTAACAATTATAAATATATAATACATAAATAAATGTATATTAAACGATATAATCGAAATATATGTATAAATAGATCAATAAATCAATCAAAATATATTACTTTTCTTAACAATTTAAATTGGTATGTGAATTGTGCATTTATGAAATATCGTAAATGAATAATTTAATAACAAAGTGTGGCAATAAAACTTTTAATTCAAAAATCTTACCCTATGAATATAATGCTCCAACGTAGCTGGCAAGGTAAAATTGATAACCGTCTTGACCCCTGGGATATCCAGACCTCTGGCTGCTACATCAGTTGCTACCAACACTTCCACGAGCTCGTCTTTGAACCGCTTGAGGGAATCTAGACGTTGGGGCTGGTTGAGAGCTCCGTGGAGTTCTGCTACCTGTTTAGTTATAAGATAAGGGTATGTTTAGAAATAATAATATTTATGCCCATATAGAGTTTTATTGACACACAATTTGTGTACACAAATATATAAAATTTAATACAGATACTTGATTTATATTTTACACAAGCATACATTTTTTTAGCAAAGGTGAAGTTAATTTTCAATAATTATTATCAAAAACACACAACATTTAACAACAAAAAAACTCACAAAAAATATTGAGACATTCTCTCAATTTCATGGATCTATTGCGGCATCTTGCATTTCTGAGTTTTATAATGCATATGCTTATAAATCATAACAAACAGCTATAAGCGTCTATGTTTTTTTAAATGGATTCGAAATAAAGGTTCGTACAAATAAATTCATAATAATTTACAAATTAGCACAAACCTTAACACCCAGCAATCCCAAGGCAACATGAAGTCTATGCGCTTGCTTCTTAGTCTGCACGAAGATCACCGCTCTATCTCTGAATGTACGACACACTAGCGCTGCAAGTATAGCTTCCCGATCTGATTCGCGCTCTTTACGAATACTGCGGAAGAAATTATATTTTAAGACCATTGAGATATACATATGGAGACGACACCGCCTACATCACTTATGTTCCGCTCAACATACGCCATATGGCGTAACTGCACGCTCATTTTTTATTTGTTTTAAAGTGAAACGCATCAAATATGCCTTCGTGTGTGTTACGATATTGCACAAATAATACAAATAATACGGAAAAGTGCAAAGGAATAACTTTCATCGGTAAGTACCTAACTAGATAATAATTTTTAAAACTTAGTTAGAGCAAAAAAATGGCGCACAGATTTTGTTCGTGGTGTCTCCTCCATACGTAGTAATATTATCTCAATGTTTAAGACAAATATTTTTCATTTTTAAATTATATTTTATTGGTTAACTAAAGTTTGTTTACATTACAGCTAGAATATCAAAAATTCAAAATTAAAATACAATCGTATATGATCAATGTAAAAAATCACTTAAAGGTAAACACAGCACGCAAAAAATAAGTTAAAGTAAATACAACACAGATTAAAAGAAATTTTCAAAATTAAATAAGAAGATCGTAAAAAAACTAATAGAAAACAACGAAAAATAAAATCAAAACTTACCGAACAAACTCCTGCCTCAAATTGAAAGCGACATCTTTATTAGAGTCGAGGAACAATTTGATAGGTTTGTTCAGAGACACAGCAGCCAAGTCCTTGACCTCCTCACTCATGGTGGCCGAGAACAACATGGTCTGTCGCTTTGGTGAACATTGACGGATGATTTCCTTCATTTGTTCAGCGAAGTATTCGTCTAACATCCTGTATTAAAAAAAATAACCTATTTTATACATTTCTATTTATGCGATAGAAAATACGAAGCGTACGACACAGAAAGAGATAGCAACAACAAAAATTAAAACAACTGTACCTATCCAATTTAAACATATTTAGTATTTACTATCTACCTCTTTAAAAATAATTTTTATAATGTTGCAAGATTAATTTATCAGATGTTTGCAGATTATAAATTTAAATATTGTAAATTTTTTGTGTTAAAAAATTTAAAATTCTTCTTTAGTATTAAATTCACATCTATAAAATTAATAAATATTCATTTTAAACTACACATACCTATCAGCTTCATCCAAAACCAGCACTTCAATAGAATGCAAACCAAAAGACGGTGTGTTTCTAATGTGGTCAATCAACCGACCGGGTGTCGCTATTACAATATCTGGATTACGACGTAATACACTTTCCTAAATGCAAAACAAAAAATAATTAAGAACATTATAAGAAAATAATAATTATTATTATTATATTACTAGCTCTAGCCACGGCTACGCTCGCGTCTCGCGTACTCAAAGGAAATGTCAGTATCAGTGTGATGTATCCGCAGAGTTCTCATTGCAAAAGGAGTTCCAGAAAAAAATATATCCTATCTCTTGTTTTAAACTATTTATTTACCACATATCATCAAAATCGGTTGAGCAGTTGTGGCGTGAAAGCGTAACAATCAAACGTACCTGATATTTCACATCCAAACCACCAACAGACAGACCAACTGTCACCGATGTGAACTGCGTTAGTTGTCGCGTCACTGTGTGTACCTGTTTCATACAAAAATCATTCATTATAATGTAAATTCTAATTAATGAGAATTAATTGAGAGCTTTAAATCAAATCTATATTGACTATGTCATATTGAAAATTGAAAAGCAAGTATTTCTATAGCTTATGTTATTCTGGTTCTTTCTCGTTCTTATTTTGATAATACTTGGCAGTGGCTAAGTGTCATCACACTGCCAAGTATCATCAAAATCCATACAGTGAGATTCAAGTCAAAGAGTAATAAACATCCATACTTTCTTATGAACTTTAAAATGTTAAGATATCTGAAAGCATTTCATATAAATAAATATAAAAAAGCGTGTGTGCTCACACGTGTCAGAAGTGAAACTTCTTTGGCAATATTCAAAGATACCAAAATCGTCGCCTTAATCCATGACATAACGGTATGAAAGTAGATTGAAATTCAACTCTTAACGCGCCTAACTCTAACTCTCTTCTCAACGCGCCTAAAGAAGTTTCACTTCAATAACAAAACATATATTTCCATATGTAAAATAAAATAATTACCTGAGCACCCAATTCTCTCGTAGGAACGAGTACAAGTACCCTCGTTATTCTATCTCCCACAGTCTTATACAATAGTCGCTCCAAAATAGGCAACATATATGCAGCCGTTTTACCTGTACCAGTAGCTGCGCACGCGCATATGTCTTTACCTAAAAAAATATAATTGGAGGTTAAAAATGTTATATTAAGTATTCCAGATGGTATTTAATATGATGAAAATGTTTATTTTGCTGTGTATGGTACTTACGAGTTCAAGGTTTATTGTAATAAAGTATGTATAATGAAATACCAGCATAAAATAAAATGGGACAGGTAAAACATGTTAATTCTCACTTTGTTATAATATAAAAATACAAATTCCCAACGTCTAATTTTTGCTATAATATACAAGTATCTATAATACTTCACACCTACATAATACTATGAAATAGGTAAGTTATAATTGTAAGCAGTTGTTTTCTATACCTAGTAGTCCTATAGGAATAGTTGCAGCCTGTATGGGCGTTGGATGTACATAATTAAGTGTGCCAATTGCCTTAAGCAATGGTCGGGATAGATTCATCATATAGAAGGATGCATTTTCATCATATGGCGGAGGGTCTTCAAAGAAATCACCATCGTATTCCACTGTTGCGCCTTGTGATTCTACTTCTTTTAATTCCTAAAATTAAGAAATAAATGAGTTATAATTTAATATGCAATTGATAAATGAAAACATCAATTATTATTATGTTTGATGTTATCTTTTTAAATTCATACTGCTAAGGAATGGAAGAATGTAATTTGGACCTCTTGAAGACAAGAGTGAATAGGCATCATTTAAGACAGGCATAATAAACATTTGAACGCATCTATGATTATCACCAGGCATGATCCCGGACAAATGTCTGGTCTGTTTTGAATAAAAATAAAAATAAATGTTAATTCATTTCTACCATTTATTGAGAGTAAACCTGATAAAGATACCGTAGAAAAGTTTAAATGGAAAATGCTAGAAACTTGAACATCACCAACCTGTTTCAATTTCTGTTTTTTACCCAATTTCTTCTCCTTTGTTTTGATTTCATCTTTCTTTAGTTCATCATCTGATATCTCCAATTCATCACTGCCTTGATCTAGATAAAAATTAATATTATATGTTATTGTATTAATTCACGAGTAAAATTAAGTGTGTCATTCTTCTATTTCTTTATTTTTTTGTACTCAACAAGAATTTAGAAACAATATAATAATAATATTTTTTATACAGGGTGTCCCAAAAAGTAGTGATGAACGGAAGCTGGGAGGTAGAGGACGAAGAGGGCTATCCGAATCACCCCCATGTGTGTTATGCGATTTTTTGTATTTTCGGAGTTATTACATTTTTTTCAATTTTTCATCTATCGCCGAGTACGATGATATTTTTATTTATGGTGACGTGAATTATTGCGCTAGATGCTTGATTTTTTTTGTGTGCTAATCTGAAAGATAGGCTAATTCAGTATGGTAACATTTACTATCGTTAGATCTTCGAATGGAATAAAAAAAGAATTAAATGCCAAGAAAGATAAAATTACCCAGTATGTTCATAACTTCAAGGGCACATAAAAAAATAAAATCACATAAAAAAGGTTTTCTATTTGACTTTTAAAAACTTGCTCTATCGATCAGGTAGCTACCCTAAAAATTTCATTTTATTATTCAGAAGGCTTCAATCGAAAAATTGAAATCTAAATGTGGTAAGTGCAAAATTTTTATTAACATGATGATCATTAAAACCAATAAATAGGTGTTTAATTACCAGAATTTTTTTAAAATAGCCCCGCTGTTGCTCAATGCAAGTGCGACATCACCGTAAAAAGTTGTCTTTTAAATGTCTGAATGCTCTTTTATCATTTTTAATGGTTTCTTCTGCTACTATGAATTTCCGGGTTATTTCGTCCAAATTGTGGCATTCTCTCAAGTAGCCGAGGTCTTTTTAGTATCCCCATTGAAACAAATGAATGGGGTTTAGGTCGAGGGACCGTGGAGGCCAGGCTTTAAAGCAGGCGTCACCGGCGCATGCGCAGGCTGCAACGACCAATCCATCTTTCAGGGTATTTTTGCCCTTTAGCCTGGCCTCCACGGTCTCCGGACATAAACCCTATTGATTTTTTTCCGTGGGGATACAACAAAGACGAGAGACTGCCACAATTTGGACGAAATAACCCGGAAATTCATAGTAGCAGAAGAAACCATTAAAAATGATAAAAGAGCATTCAGACATTTAAAAGACAACTTTTTACGGTGATGTCGCACTTGCATTGAGCAACAGCGGGGCTATTTTAAAAAAATTCTGGTAATTAAACACCTATTTATTGGTTTTAGTGATCATCATTTTGCACTTACCACATTTAGATTTCAATTTTTCGATTGAACCCTTCTGAATAATAAAATGAAATTTTTAGGGTAGCTACCTGATCGATAGAGCAAGTTTTTAAAAGCCAAATGGAAAACCTTTTTATGTGATTTTATTTTTTTATGGGCCCTTAAATTTATGAACATACTGGGTAATTTTATCTTTCTTGGCATTTAATTCTTTTTTTTATTCCATTCGAAGATCTAACGATAGTAAATGTTACCATACTGAATTGGCCTATCTTTCAGCTTAGCACACAAAAAAAATCAAGTATCTAGCGCAATAATTCACGTCACCATAAATAAAAATTTGATCGTACTCAGCGATAGATGAAAAATTGAAAAAAAACGTCATAACTCCGAAAGTACGAAAAATCGCATAACACACATGGGGGTGATTCGGATAGCCCTCTAATTCCTCTACCTCCCAGCTTCAGTATATCACTACTTTTTGGGACACCCTGTATAAAACTAAGTATTGGTTATTTATTATTCATAAATCCTTGGTATTGAAAATCTGGGTGAACATAGAACCTCCTATTGAGTGGAAGTTGGTTAATAATTATTATAACATACCTTCAACCTCTGAATCAGTGTCCAGATCAGCTCCCCCATCAACTTGAACCTGTGCCCTTCGTTTAGCTATCTTTTCATCAAGTGTCTGCTTTACATTTCTCTTTATGTACTTTTGTAAGTCGTCCCATGTATTCTGAAAATTAATTACATGTTTTAATTTTGAAAAGTTCTGCACCAATAATATAAGAAACCAATGCCTTACTGTTGTGCTTTAAACAATTTTGAATTTCCTATCATTAAATGTTGTATTTTTTTATTCTATATTCTAAAAAAAGTTTATGGAACAAATGCAAGTAAGTAGATGCAATGCAAATAATTTAGAACTACTATAGAAGCTGTTCATTTTCGTAAAATCACCATGTTTAACATAATTGTTTTATACCGCAAATATTGATTTGTTTATGTTGGAATTATAATGAAAATATATTCAAATAGATATATCATTAAATAAATTACCTTGTTATATTCTTCAACTGAGGATACAAATTTAAATTTGGGATCAAAATCTGCTTTCCTCTTCACTTTCTGTTTGGACGGTTGATACTGTAAATGAAATGCTTTTGTCTAATATACTTATAAACAGGACATGCTAAAGTCGTTTTATAATTTGGTATGGTTTAGTAATAAACAATATGAGTTAAAGTTGATTAAATATCAGATATTTATTGAATTATGGATTAAACAATACAAACCTCCTGCTCAACATCAGATTCTTCCGAAAAATCTTCAATTTCTTCCCCTTCGTGTATAGTTTTAATAAGACCTGGATATCCTTCGACTTCCATCATGCTTAATTTTATTAATTAATAATTATGTTCCAAATATTGTCATTTTATCGTCCCAGACAAATAAATATGCATAAAAATAATGAAAACTTTAAAACATAGGTTAGCTTTCAAAAACACATGTACTTGTTACGGCCGTTCCTGTAAACGCATCTTATTTCAAATGTCAAAGATAGGCAGAATCCTACATTATCTGTATTATAACGTAAGTGTGAACGTAAGCGTATTCGAAAACATCTCCAATCATTGTTTTGAATTATTTTAAGACGACTTCAAGTTTATAAAATAATTATAATACTTCAACGATTTGGCATTACAAACGCTTACTTTTATTCCGGACTATTTAAATGTGATATCTAATATTTCATCACCTGAATGATCACCATTTAAAATAAAATATTATTTAACATGCAAAAAATCCACTACCCGATTGTGATTCTGCATTGCAAATTGCACAGTGCATGTCAATTTTGTTATTTAGCCATTGAATTACGTGAATAGTACTATTATATTTCTTTTCTATGGTATAAAATGTCACATTGACTTTTGGTATGTTGTACTTATAATGTCATTTGGATTGTCATGTCATTTCTATGAACCGAAAAATCTTGTAATATCCAATGTTTCATTGAAAAAAATAATTATTTAATTAATAAATCGAATCGAGAACCACAACGAAATGGCAGATCAAACGTTAATTCACGATGACATCAAATTGTAAGCAATATGTGTGAATTCTTTAATTAATTTCATTAGCGATAAGGGATTTCATGAACCTCGAACCTTTTATTATATTTTGATTTTTATATTTAGTTAATTTCTAAAAGAAAGTTTATTCTTATTATCATCCTTAAATGTTAAGTATAATAGTTACATAGTATTATGTTTAATATTAATAAAAGTAAAATTTCGTAAAATACTTATACTCATTTCTGAACATTTTATAACATTCATTAGGTATATACAATAAATACTTTAAAGTTTAAACTGTAGTTTAAAATCAATACATGTATATACGATGATGATTTTAATGACTGTAATAAAACATGGAATGTTATAGCTGCTTTTAAAAACCTATACCTTTTCCTACACAATCAGTGCTAAATATGTACTTATTTAAAATATTATCTGGTCTTTTTAACATGCTTCTTAGTGCAATGTGCCAAGAATATATATTTTATTTAAAAATTAACTAATCATTTCCTGCATTGCTTATATAATTGCTATAATTGATCAAGACCTAACATGATTAAAAATCTTGTTCAAAGTCGAAGATCTTACATTCAATATAGGTTAAAAACTAAATAATCTCCTAAAAGTATTGTATTTTCACCTATTTTGATAAGCCTACTTTTAAAGTTTTAATTAAATCGATCCATGTAAAATTGGTCAAAATCATGTCTTAAAGGACTTGGTTACATACAAACATAAAGATGAAGGTAATAAAAGTGTTAATAATAATTCTGTTACAGATACACAACATCTGATAAGTTCTATTTGGAACCTACCATTAATCCTACAGAGATTATGGTTATAGATAGAATCACTGGAGAGGCTTATGTTAGAGGTATGATTATAATGGTTCTTAATGTCTTAAAATCTCTTATCTGTATATAAAATTCTCTGGTCACAATATTAGTGAAATTTTTGTGCATTGGGTAGATCAGAGAATCGGCTAACATCTATTTTTCATACCCCTAAGTGATAAGAGTAAGACAGAAAAATGTTTGCCAGGAAAGCTTGTTAAGCAATGTAAATCAAATTAGTATGCGTGGTAATGTACAAGCCAATTACAACTTGTTATTTTTGAGTTTTTTTAATCATCATCAAAGTGACCTTAACTTTAAAATGAAATGGTATTGTATATATAAGTTATTAAGTTTTTAAATGTTGAATTATAATTCGTTTTATAAATTACAATTTACTTGTATCAAAAAATTTAAAGAATTAAGGAATAAAAATGTGTAATATGTTTTTTATTTTAGAAATTAACACAGTGAAGATACCTATACCGGCAAATGCATACAAACCAGTGTGTGGTTTTCTTGGATCTATTAAGCTTATATCTGGACTCTATCTTGTTGTTGCCAAATATAGGATATTGGTAAGTTTGTTTATGTATTTTATATTAATATTTTTCTGATTAAATATAATATAATATCATCTTTCATTCTATTATTATACCTTACTAGCGCTAGCGGTCCGCCCCGGCTTCGCCCGTGGTAAATATTTCGCAATAAAAAGTAGCCTATGTTCTTTCTCAGGGTCTAAAGATTATCTGTGCCAAATTTCATAAAAATCGATCCACTAGTTTATGCGTGAAAACCATACATACATACATACATACAAACCTTTCCTCTTTATAATATTAGTATAGATGTTTTATAATTATGTAAATTCATTAAATAAATGTGTAATAGCACTACAAGTCACAACTATTTTTTGGTACTGTTATGTACAAAAAATTATGATTTTTTTGTCCTCCATATCCATAAGGTAACTGCAACCATTTGTGATTTTCTGAAATGCTCTGTTGGTTTAGAACATTAATTTTAAATGAGTATTATTTCATACCAAGGATAAAATAATATTGTAAATACATTTATGTTTTAATAATTATTTTTCTCTCAGATTGGTCAAATAAATGGACACAATGTATATCAGCTTGCGGGAGCAGATATTGTACCATATGCAAGGTCTACTACACATCTTACTAATAAACAGGTAATTTCATTTAAAACAAATAGTTTCGAAAATATTTATGTACAATTTCAGCCTGCGTCATTCTCATTTAAAAAGGATGAATCTCAGAAAAGTGGACTAAAAACAAGCAAGAGCAAAACACTATTTGTATATATTTTTATTTCAACTTATATTTTGTTGAAATAAAAAGTATGAATGTGCTTTTATTCATTCTCAAATTAGAGCTAATAATATCTTTCTGGAATATTGAGTAATGTAATTGAGTATTTGAATAAAATTTTTTTTTGTGCTAAATGGAAAGATTATATATTAGTTTTATAACAAAACTGTTCTTTTTTAATTTTTTTTTGCAATAATTCAAAAGTTATTTCAAAATAAAAATTAGTCTTTGAATCCAGTACCGAAAACACACCGACAACTCCCGAAGCGTCACCCGAACGCGTGTGACGTCATAATGTTAGTTTTCACTCATTGCAGTTGATAGATAAACGTATACAACTATAACATTTTGACGTCACATCTATCGTGACCAGTCATGGCGCGTTTATAGTCACGTGACTTTAATTTAAATTTCATCAATTTTTAATTGCTTATAATTAATTGAAAAATAATTTTTTTGGAGATTTTTGCATTAAATATCAATATTATTAATAATAAAGTTTTAAAATACATAAAAATAATCAATATTTTTTTATTATTCAAATACTCAATTGAGCATCAATGATATTGGCCAACAAATTAGCATAAATTTTAGAGGACAATTAGGTCAGACTGAGAATTTGTGTTTCTTTTATATTATGTTTGAAATTGTATTGCAAATTTTAAGACTTAGTTGAAAATTAAATATTGAAGAATTGTACAAAAATTATAATTATTATTCACAATGACTTATACTGAAAGCGTAACTATATATTGTAATCTTGTTGATTAAAGATTCAAATTTAAGGTATTTCATTTTAAATTCTACCATAAATTTCTATTTATTAATTATTGAAGACAACAAAAGAAAATGTTTGTAAATACTTTTATCATTAGAATGCTACATCGTTATTGATTCGTCTGTATGATGCAAGTAGAGCATACAGTTATTCCATATAAACGTTAATAAATTGAATTGTAATATTTTTTAATAGATAGAAGACAACAACACGTATGAACGTCTACTCCGCGCTTCGTTGGACGCGCCCGGTATCTACTTCTCATATAGCTATGACCTAACGCACACTATGCAACGATTGCATTCTGTTTCACCGGACTTCCATAAGGTTTGTGTTATTTATATATTTAAATACATAATATTTGTATAATATGTGTGTAACAGGCCGTCTTCACAATGGGTTCAGCGTTGGGCAAGTAAAGTCACGATAGTGTAGAGGGCCTAAATGTCTTTAATCGGCCGTTATTGTAGATGTTCACAATCGCCGTAATGGCGGCAAACATCGACGAACATTTGTTGGGCCAACGCTGCCCATTGTGAAGAAGGCCCATAATATACTATGTGAATGATAAAATATGATATTATATAAATGTGAATAAAATTCTTTTGGCGTGATATCTTTTGTCCTAATTTAGATTTTCGTAAGTAAAGGGATGTTGGTGTGTACGGTAATGTTTGTGTAATATACATTCATCGCAAATTTTATTGCAATTTCATGCTATTACCATTTATAATATCATGTTCATGAATACCAAAAGCAATTGGTTATGAAGAATGATTTACATATTATAATTTTTATAGGCACTTATGGTATAAGCATTCTCACCTCATCCTCATATTTACATAAACATTGCATTAATTTGTTGTTTTTTTTAAATATTTTAGCGTTAAACTGATCTAATTTATTGCACTTACTTGAAAGTTATAATGACATTGCATTTTATAGTGTAGAGTACTTCAAATTGCATTTTAATAAAACACAAGGAATATCATTTAGATTTGTTCCATTTTTTATACCTGGTAGGATTTTTCATTATCTATTTCTTTTTGTTTTATATTCTGTGCATTCTGAAAGAAAACATTTTTGAGAAAATTTCTCACTCAAGATTATTATTTGCTTATAAAATTGAATATTGACCCTTTATGAGTCAATTAGAATATATTCCTAATAATAATTATTAAAATTTATATTATTTGCGGGCCTTTTAAAATGTGTCCTTTCAAACTGCATTTTTTACTTTTTTTCAGTTTTATACTTTATCAGCAGCAAGGTAAGCACCAATAGCAAGGTCCCTAATTGTGTTCAAGTATTTCTTGCAGATGTCGTTAGCGAGCCGTGCGGATGCACGCTTTGTGTGGAACGGACATCTGCTCAAGGGGTACTCGCAACAAATGTTTTCGAGGTTCAACCTGCCGATCATGCAAGGATGTATCCTTTTGAGTGTTAAAATGATAAATATATGCGGTAGTTGTTGATAGTTTGATGAATCGGTGCAGTAAAGTATCAAAGAAATCTTAAACACAAGGAAGCTTAGCGCAATATTTTTTACAAAATGAAAAACTGTTGTAATCCAATGTAAATAACTGTTTTGTTTGATATTTATTAACATAACTTCTGCGAACTTCCTATTAAAATCTAACTACCCACATTTTTTTAAATATAATAACATCCGAAAAAATATGTTCACTTGTTTAACTACTAATCAAAATATTTCACCCACAAAGTGTTTCCTATATACAAACAGTCATAGCTATTAATCGTGTGACGATAAACAGTCACCAACTGTCTTGGACGCTAGTGTCGCGGAGGAGCGTGGACCGAGCGGGCACTAGACTGTTTATGAGAGGGATTGATTCACAGGTATGTACAGTTGTACACTAGAAACACTACTGATAGTTATCAGTAAGTGCTGAAACTGGCGCTATTTAATAGTACACATTTGTTGTTAACTATGAAATTTCATTGTGCATTGAAAAAATACATATTACCCCAATTAAGTTTTTTACAAAGTGGGATACTTACATTTTCAAATGACACTTACACTGTTTTTTGAGTCACTAATTTTTAGTGCTTAATTACGTAAATAACTAAAATTTTATTTTATCAGAGCTTATAACTACGTATTTATTGTTTTATAACTAAAATACACAATTTTAGGGCAACGTAGCGAACTTCGTGGAAACAGAACAAATCGTAGAGCGTGGGGCTGAAATATCCTCCTTCGTGCAGACACGAGGGTCGATACCTCTGTTCTGGAGCCAGTTCCCAGACCTGAAGTATAAACCACCCATGACCCTAGCGCCGGAAGACCATGTAGCCGCATATACCAAGCATATGCGGGACCAGCTGCAGAGGTACGGCAACCAGGTGCTGTTGAACCTTGTGAGTATACATTTTGTATTTATTTTTAGTCTATTTTTTTTAGGTTGGATTTGTGGTTTTTAAGGAAGTCATGTAGCCAGTTTTTGTAAATAGTGCGTATTATCTTCAATTTATTTTTTAACGCTTTACAGCAAATTAAAACAGCTTTTTCAATATTTATCTATCGTGCATCAAAAATGATGATTAATGAATATTATATCCACTTTAGAATCCTATAAAAACATCAATTAAAGGTATTCATTACATTTTGCTCCTAAATTACGTAAATAATATTGTCGTTTCAATATCAACAGATTGATCAACGCGGCAAAGAAGAGTCGCTAGAACGTGGCTACCGCGCGGCCGTAGCAGCTGCCGCTCTACCAGCTGTGCGCTACGAGCCATTCGACTTCCACGCGGAGTGTCGTGGCATGCGCTACGATCGGCTGTGCGTGCTACTAGATCGCGTAGCGCATGAACAGGTAAAATATTTTATGAGCTACGAAACCTGTGATGCGCTACGAACCGTTTGACACCGTTGTAGCGCATTAAGGCATTCGCTACGACCGGCTGTGAGTGTTGTTGGAATGCGTAGCGCATGAACAGGTAATTTAGTTTATGCCTAGATCAATCTGCTACGTGATGACATTGCGCTACGAGCCATTTGACTTCCACGCGAAGTGTAGCAGCATGCGCTACGATCGGCTATGCGTGCTATTGGATCGTGTAGTGCATGAACAGGTAAAAATATAGTCTATGAGCTACGAAATCTGTGATGCGCTACGAGCCGTTTGACACCTTTGTAGAGTATTGTGGCATCCGCTATGACCGCACATGAACACGTAACGTAGTTTATGTGCTACGAGTGCTACGAAACATGTGATTTGCTACAAAAACAATAAACAAAAACTTGATGCACTACGTGCCGTTCGACGTCTACGCGTACGCGCTGTGCCGTGGCAAGCGCCGCTGTGTCAATGTAGTTACTTAAATTAAAAATAAATCTTTTCAGGTTTAAATAGTCAATCGTGTTTAAATTTATTGTTCATGAGTCACATTTTAATAAATTTGATAGAGCAATTGAAAATAGAGCAATTTTACTAAATACAGCTTTTAACTAACAGCATTACGGTTCGATTCAAACTTAATGGCGGTTCGGAAGTTAGGTGCAGGTGCGTGCGGGCGGAATACCTAAAATTGTTTTCTGCGCATCGGATCGTACGATGTTCCGAGCCGCCATTAAGTTTGAAACGTACTATACAAATACACAGAAAAATTAACCCCACATTATGTTTCACAGAAAGAGTTCGGCTACTTCCTCAGCCGCGGTGAGACTATCATAATGCGTCAGACGGGCGTGTTCCGCACCAACTGTGTGGACTGTCTCGATAGAACTAATGTGGTGCAGAGTCTACTAGCGAGGAAGCACTTGGTACACCTGCTGAGGATGTTGACGATCACGAGTAATGAAGATCCGATACCGCATTTTGATGCGCTGTTCAATTGTGTAAGTTTACCTGTTTTTTTTTTTCAAAAAAAGTTTATTTTTTGGTGTTTAATAGCGAAACGGTAATTAATTTCGGTATTGATATTTGAATGGTTATTTCTGTATTTTATTTATATCTTATATCTTTATATCTTATTTATAAGATTGGCGAAATTTAATTTAAACAAGTTGTCATTACAACATGCAGTGTCTTAAATAAAATAAAAATTATTCATCATCATCATCATCGTCATCAGCCCATATACGTACCCATTGCTGGGACACGGGCCTCCTATGAGGGTAAACATCATAAAAAAATGTAATATGATCACGGTATAACACAGTAATCAGATACGAAGAGTAGCGAAACTCCCTACAAAACGTTCGAAGCCGCTCACTCGCGAAAACATACGCATCAAAGTGACTTACGGGTACTGCTAAGCAGATGCGCGCTAAGTCTCGACGATACAAGTCGATACGTATATACACACATCGAATTTATACAAACGTGTCAGTGAGCCGTTTTGAACGTTTTTTTCGGGAGTTTTGCTACTGCTCCCATTTGTTCAAAAAACTATCAAAGAATAAAACCAGAATTTAATAAATCTAAATAAACAGGTATGGGCAGACCACGCGGACATGATATCCGTGCAGTACTCGGGCACGGGCGCGCTCAAGACAGACTTCACCCGCACCGGCAAGCGCACGCGCATGGGCCTCATACGCGACGGGATCAACTCGCTCACCAGATACTATAAGAACAACTTTAGCGACGGCTACAGACAGGTTTGTTGGTATAATAATAAGAATTTTAATTTTTAACGGGTTTAAAACGGTTTTTTTTTCGTATAATTTACACGAGGTTCGTAATTTTTTAGAGCTGATGCTGCTATGAATGTACTTGTTGTAATGGTTTTGGAATGAGGGGTGATAAATCGCGTTTTAAATCCGTTATTTTTTGGTGTTTATTCAGTGTGACGGATATTAATTTTTTCAAATCGTTTTGATATGTCACATAAGATCAATTTACTTCATACTTATTTTCATTTTTAGGATTCAATCGATTTGCTATTGGGCAAGTATTTGGTGGTAGATGGTGAGGGCAACACAGTGCAGTGCCCGTTGCGCAGAGACAGGGACTGGAAATATGTTACTGTAAGTTTTACTATACTATGGTATATTTTTTATAGTAGTTCAGAAACAATGTTAAAATTTAAAATTCTTTAAAAGAGCTACGTATCTGTTTTGCGCTGTCCAGTAAACCCATATTCTCTGCATAGACGGGCCGCTAGCGGCGCGGCCCTTACCGCATTTAGTCGCCATCAGTCTCTCGCGTCGTACGCATATTTAACTCAAACTGCAATACTTTTTTATTCATGTAAACTTTTACAAGCATTTATGAATAGTGATTTTTCAACTACCACCCATAAAAAAACTGTGTTTGTACTCGCAGTTCACACACAAAAGCTAATGGACCGATTTCAAAAATTCTTTAACCAGCAGAAATCTGCTGATTGAGTCACATAGGTTATATTTGATCTATCTATACATTTTACTAGTTTTATAATATATAAATGTGTGTGCAGTTCCCGTCGGTGCTGCTGGTGGCGGTGTCGATGCTGTGCGCGAGCGTCGCCCTGCCGTCCCGCTCGCGCACGGAGCTGCTGCTCTACCTCATGTTCTGGGGCGCGGCCGTGGGCGCCACGCTCAAGTTCATGTTCAAGTATGTATATGTTATGGGATTGTGATATTTTTTGTATCAGTTTGTATAGTCCAGGAGGAATCGGCGCATGAGTACCGAAAACTATTCCACCTCAATTTTTTTACGTGATCCTCTTCAAATTGCCCTACTGATGATATAAATGCATGTTGCCATGGGGCAACCCGGTGCCATATTGTTTAAACCGAAATTGTTTAAACAATTGCAAGGAATTGTTATTTTTCAACCGGACAAATTTTTTTTATATTTTTTATCGAAATACCAATAAAAAAGGTCCAATTACTTTTCACGATAAAGTTAATATTTTCAAAGATATGAATTTTTTAAGGTTTGAAAAATCTCAAATTTGGGTACTTTCGACCCATGAAAAATATATTTAAAAAAAAAATAATATATAAGTAATATTTTTTTTTCAATTCTCTATACAATAGTTAATAATATTGTTAATAGAGATTTAAGAAAATTTCATTGTTTATATCTGTTTTTTAATTGTTAACTTCGCGCGCTCACAAATAATATAAGTTGCATACTTCTATGTGGTTGTGATTCAGAAGACTGTAAGAATATAATATATAAAAATAATATTGATAATAAATAAATACTTATTTTTAAATCTTGTTTTATTATTTCATACTTCTCCATCTATAACTTTCGTTTGAAGAAGTTATTCAATGTAATTAATAAGGTAAAAGACCTAGTTATTGACACTTTAAATTTTATTTTAGTTAAAAAAAAAACAAATCAATTCTAATAAATTAATAAATATAATTTTTGAATTAAAAATTTTAAGATCTTTGGTTTTTTGAGAACATTTCATTCTTTTAATTAAAATCAAATTGCGAGTGTCAAACAACTAGGCCAGTGTCAATAACTGGGTCTTTTACCTTACTTGCTGTTTCAATAACAAAAAAGTAATATAAACTGACAAAAAAGTAATTTTAATTACATGTTTCAATTTATGCTTAAATAACTTTAAAAAAATTGATTTCAGAAAAAAATATATAAGAAACAAATTGTAGACAATTTAATTATTAATAAGATTGCTCTCTTTAGAAATCTTGATAAAGTTGATAGTTTTTAAGATAAATGATAAATAATGATTCAAGACACAGAGAGGCCGATGCAGCGCATGAGTAAGAGAGAGACGGCGATACTTAAAGGTAAGCGGCGCGTACTTGTGAGCGCGCGAAGTTAACAATTAAAAAACAGATATAAACAATGAAATTTTCTTAAATCTCTATTAACAATATTATTAACTATTGTATAGAGAATTGAAAAAAAAATATTACTTATATATTATTTTTTTTTTAAATATATTTTTCATGGGTCGAAAGTACCCAAATTTGAGATTTTTCAAACCTTAAAAAATTCATATCTTTGAAAATATTAACTTTATCGTGAAAAGTAATTGGACCTTTTTTATTGGTATTTCGATAAAAAATATAAAAAAAATTTGTCCGGTTGAAAAATAACAATTCCTTGCAATTGTTTAAACAATTTCGGTTTAAACAATATGGCACCGGGTTGCCCCATGGCAACATGCATTTATATCATCAGTAGGGCAATTTGAAGAGGATCACGTAAAAAAATTGAGGTGGAATAGTTTTCGGTACTCATGCGCCGATTCCTCCTGGACTAGTACTAAGTTTTCGTATTTTTCGTGTAATTTGTGCCCGGAAAGTTAGAAATGACCTTGATAAGTATAGTAATTCTTAAATATATAAAATGCAGTACAATACAATTTTCGAATATATTCGTAAATTTCGTATCTTACCCCCTTTGGGCAACTTATAAAGCCCTTAGAATTTTTTACAATTTTTATTTATTTACAAAACAAACAATACCACATAATACAGTTTTAATTACACATTTTAATTGTGACAAATCTGTATTATTTCATTTCCCAACACTTGTGCACTTACTTACTTACGTACTACTGTACTACTTACTACAATATGGGGCTCTTCAAGCGTAGACTGAACAGGTACATCCTTTAGACCACATCTCAGCTTAACATCAGGCGAGATTCTGGCCACGCGCTTCCTTATTGCCAATAAAAAACAAACTTTTATTATTTTATACTTATCTCAGGCACGGCAAGGAGTTCGTCGACTGGCCGCGGCTGGACTGCGGCGGCGTAGCGACGAGCCGGCTCGGGCCCGCGCCGTCCTTATAATCGACCTGCCGCTCGTAGTCGTCGTCTAACCGTGCAGACATACAGACATACACACCACACCCCCCGCACAGAAGTGTTAACTGAACACGAAAGCGACGTTGCCGCACCGCCGAGTGAACTAGGTATCTGTTTCAAATAATTATCAAGGACGTTAAGGAAATTGGCGACGTTGCCACACCGTCAAATGAATTTAGTATTTCTTCTCTTAATTATTGGCTCCACACAATAAGTAGGGACTCCGCCATTATATGTTTCAAGTAACTGACATGGACATTTAGATATTGGGCGACGTTGCCACGAAGTTTTCCCATAAGATGTTATAAATTTTTTTTGTCCTATTTCGCCAGTACCTAAATTTGTTATATTATAATGAGTGTAAGAAAATTGTGTATTGTCTACGTAATTGTAATTTACCGTTTACTAAACATATTCGTGACTAAATGATGCCGGGCGCAAACGTTCGTATTCCTTACCGGTACCTTGACCGGTTTGGCAACGTCGCTGAATTGGATATTTCCATATAAACCGTTTGGACATATGATTACGCGATAAAAGCTCTTATGAAGAACGAATATAGAGTTTATTTTCCTAATTACGAACAATGATACGACTTGACTACTATAATAGAGCGAACATTGTTAACAAATTAGTTTTTGCTAGTGTAATTTTGAAAATGTCCGTTTAGTATCAATTGACTTTCTGTGAACATTTGAGCACTAATTTTGCTCTTTTGGCAGTATTAAAATTTAAATTCGTTAATTCATATTTTCATTTGGTAATATTTATTGAATTTGATTGAATTCTTATAAATTTGACGGTACTTTTTAAGGGAATTTGATTCCATTTCATAAATTATCTTACCAATGTATGAAAATATAATTTTAAGCTCAAGCTGCTTAATACTAAATGTCTTTGGGAGTTTCCTATACTTTGTCGTGGGGGGAGGGGATATACCACGGAATAGGTACATAAGCTCGACAGTATTAATATAAAAACAAAGTATTTGGCGAAACAATTAACAGTTTTTCAATTATTTTGATGCCAAAGAATATTTACAACTTTCTAAGTTTATGATACCGATATTCTGAACGGAGTGTGGGACGGCCTACAACGCGATGGACAGACGACCTGATCAAAGTGGCGGGGAGCCGCTGGATTCAGGCCGCTGGTGATCGGTCGTTTTGGAAATCTTTGGGGGAGGCCTATGTCCTGCAGTGGACGTCCTGAAAGGCTGGAATGATGATGATGATGATGATTCTGAACGAAAAGTATTAATAATTATTATTTTATATTGACCAATACTGGGCTTATGTACCTGATTTTTTAATCTGTGAACTGTCATCTAAACAACAATTGTTATAATACTATGATATATTACTAAAGCTGGCTACTCACGTACACGCCGCAGGGGCAATATTGGGCAGAGGAATTACACCCTTAATTGCCTCCTTAATTGTTATGTGCAAGCAGGGACAATTTTTAAATTTGCCTCCAAGGCTTTTTAATTGCTCCAACTGCCGTGCATCCGAGATTGCCCCTGCGGCAGATACGTGAGTAGCCGGCTTAAAGTTAATGTCAAAGTATTGAAATCAAAAGTAGGGTAATAGATATTATATTTTTATCTAAAATTCAAATATCTTTTTCTACATTATATGGTTGATGTTTTAAATACTTTAAATTGTCTTTTTTCATTTTTGCCTATTTCTTTAAACTCCAAAAGCTATATAATTAATACACAGATAAGTTCCTAACTTATTTCTTCCGTGGTATGGTTTTGGTTGAACACATAAAAATAAATGTGCATTTATTTAATTTCTCAGCACATGTTCTTATTAAATGAATCTGTTATTATTATGGCTGTATTATTGCTTTATAAGCATTCCAATTGAGACGTGTTGAACATTCGCTATTTTATATTTTGTCGAAGAAATTATAATTAATTATTATCGATTGTTATTTGGCGAATTACTTAACTCGTTTTTGACATTCTAATAAAATTTTACGCATTTTGGGAATAAATATGGTACTTACGCAATTGTGTCTAAATAAATATATTGTATTGCTGTTTTTATATTAAATAATTTTAATTTATATAGATAGATAATTTGTTCTGTAGAATATATGTATAATGGTTATATTATGTACTTTTTTCCGGTTCGAATAAACACATAGATAATAGAGGAGGATCTTCTTTCCTAAATCCTAATGTGTAAAAAAACGGGGACCATTCATTAATAATTTATTATTGTATAATGTAATTTAGTATAAATAAATAAAGAATACATGGTTGTAAAGTTCATTAGACCCTATGATTCCTCTTATAACTAAGTTTGTGGCCATGTTCAAAAATTTATTTAGACACTTGCGTAAAATCGGTTTTGGTGTGATTAGACGTGACACGAGCGGGCGAACTATCTGTAGGAATAACATTTGTATAATTTTACTTTCGATCTTCTATTTAATACTAGATTATATTAAATAGTTTTTTTGCAAATAATATTTCGTTTTGTTTCAATTAATTACATATCCTATTACATTTTTCAAGTATGTTCTAGATAGTGATGCTAGTATTTTATACAATGTTATTTCCTAAGGTATTATTTTACTGTTTTAGGTGTATATTTGTGCTTTTTGTAATCTGTGGATTTACCTCCGGGGTCCGTGATTATTGTGTATTTAATTTAATAATTTGTGAAGGACTATTTTAATAAATAATATGAATATTCAAGTGTTATTTGTTTTTATTCAATTTAATCCCGCAATCGATTCACATCCTTTTTTTTGCTTTTATCTTTTTTCACTTCTAAAGGGTAGACTAGATCTTTTATTCATTAGAGCATTCATTTGCGCTGAACAGTGTCTCGAGAAATGTTACATTTCTTGGAAATGCTCTTGGATACTGAGTCTTTATTGTATAGTAGGTACCATCTGATGATCTGTAAGAATGTTACAGAAATACATAAGCGCGTACGGTGTACCTACACTAATATAAATTTAATAAATAGTTGCTACGTTACTTAGTGTTACTGTAAAGCATCGAAATTATGCTTCACCTCTGAAGTTTTGAAATTACATAAGACGTTTAACAGCAAAGCCTTAGGTTTCAATGTTTTAATGTGGATTTTATATACAATACAGTTACACAAACGATTCGATGCCCATGATCGTAATATAAAAGATACCAACTGAAATAACATAATCTAACATAATATAACTCTAATAAATTCATTATACTCAAATAATCGACATATTACATATTATACTAGAATCCACGTATTTCAATTTTTTCGAAGGGTGGCAATTTTGTTAAGAAATGGCAACCTAGCAGAAAGCCAAATGACAGCGTCATGTTGAAATACGTCAATTTATTGTTCACAAAATCAAATTGTCAAATGTCAGTCTCAAAATTGTTTGCGAAGAGGAGCATTTGTATTGATGCTCATTTGATATTGATTTAAATAATTATTTTTAAAATAAATTAATGCCTAATTTTCATAGCAATGATGTTGTTTAATAAGTGAATAGATTTTGTTATAGTGATCGTCGTAGTTTGTTGACCGAAAAGAAATGCGTTTCTTAGAATAAACAATAGGCAGTGCGTTACCAGGCGCCAGAATGTCTGATGAGCTCGAAGCTCGGATGTGGGACGAAGGTGGATCCAGATATGAGCAGAGGAACCATGGAGCGTACTATGAGTCTGCGTTTGCGTCTTCAGAGCATTTGGATAGAGCGCCCTTGCTTGCACAGGTAATTAATTATATTCGCACGATCTGACGCGATTTTTTGCGATAACTACATAATCCGTGGAATTTAGGTAGATATTAACATAGTTGGTTTGATGTTAGTGTACATAAGTCATAATACAAGGACTTTTATCATTATTGTGCCAAGCGCACGTATACTATTACGTTGATAAAAAAAAATAATGAAGATAAAACGCTAGACGAAATCTCATCCCTATATAATTATGTGCTATCGCGATATTATTATGATTTATTTATATTACATTATATTATATGTAATTTGTCATTGATACTACATAGTGACTATACATTTTTTATTTAATAAGGTCCTTTAAAACGAAATTAGTTGTTTTTTTTTGCTCAAAATAAATGTGTGTTAGTATATTATTATAATACACAGTAACTAGAGTCTAGAAGTTACTTTGTCATTTGCTATCATTAAAAGTGGGTGATGCTGCAACATCTAATCAAAGTTTAATTTCCTTATTCATCACATTTATGTTCAAACACACAATCTTCTATTAAATATTAGAATTGTAATATGTAGTAGATGTAGCATTTTTCAAATGCAAACTATACCTATATGTGAAATTATTGTATTCATATTTCAACTTAGTTTCATACAAATGATTGGTTGATGATTTTTAAAGAATCTGCTCAACATTGTCTGGGTTTTGTAGCTATTTTTTTATATTATCTGTGTACAAATTGAGGAGCTTCGGAACAAAAACCGCTAAATCCACTTTCTAAGATTTTTGACAAATCGGAAAAAACGTTTTATTTCTTTGTTTTTTTAGGTAAAAGAGAGTAGAAAATCTTAATATATCAACATTAGCAACATTGTTTGGTGGCCAAAACAACAGATTCGTGTGTGAAGTAATAAACGAAAAAAAAAATAAAAAAAAATGGATATAGCGGTTTTTGCTTAGACTATCCGGATTTATCGTTTTTTGAAAAAATCAACTAAGGATTTATCGCTTTGTGAAAAAACCATTAACATTTTTGGTTAAAACTAAGTATATGAGGAATTAAATAATTAAAAATAAAAAATTGATATATCGGTTTTTGTCTCAACCTTATAAAAATCTATCAAATTTATGTAGGATTTATCGGTTTCTGTTAAGATATCAATTTTCTTTTACCTCATCAGTGGATTTATCGGTATCTGTATAGATCATTTAACTTGAAGCGCATTTTTCTACTAGATTCATCGGCTTTAGAACAGATTCAATAAGCTTATCATGTAAAATTATGCAAAAGCATCGAAATTACAAAAAAAAAAAAAAAAAAATACAGCATGTCGTTTATCGGTTTTTGTTCCGACCCTCCTCAATTAATGAGCAAACATATCTGCTTATAGTCTAGCGACTGACCGCAGATTAAAAAAAAATATTATAAAGCTACTAATTAGGATTGGATGTTGGATTGCATGCAAACAAAAAAAAAAATAATATTACTTAAAAATTGTACTTATATCATACTAGGCAATAGATAACATGTTGTTGAGAAAAAATATATGTAATAATAATTAGTGTGTAAAGAAACAATTGTTTCATAGTCCGTTACTAGCAAAAAAGTTTAGGATATCCTGTAATACTGATTAGATTGTAATAAGGATGTTTTATTTGTATACTCTAAATGTAATTATAAAAAAAATATTTATAAGGAAACAGAAATGCATTAGAGCAGGACTGCAGCATTACTAGTAATAAAAAATCTGAATAAATACATTTATTTTATCAATGTTAAACATAGCTCTTCGAAAATTGGTTCATCATTATTATCTTGTTTTTATAATCTTCTAGCATATATTGGCAAAGGGTACAGCATAATAAAAAATATAAGCCATATAAAATTAAAGTGATATAACATAAAAATTTAGGATAACAATTCTTTAATCCTGCAAGCTTTCTGTGTGATCTACTATCACCATTCATACCACTACCATGGCTTTTGATAGCTACACTCGCCATATCAACTATTAACAGATTAAATAATGCTTGAACATATTTTACAAGCATTGCAGAAATATTATTAGATCCAACAAAGATAAGCAACAACTCAGCATTTTATGATGTAAAATATAAGTGAATTCCCGTGTTCCTGTTAAATAAAAAAATAAAATCATAAAAACTAAGTTAAACATTTCGTTTTGACTGGATTCTCATGAGCATTCATAGACCTGGTCAACTTTTGAGTGCTGTAATAGCATTTCACGTAAATTAAATCAAAAAATTTATATAGAAAAAATTTCCTCAATCAACCATTATTGAGACACAAAATGTATTTCTAAGTAAAGATTCTTTCGGCTTAGTCAGTCAGGTAAATACTCATATTATCGTTTTCCGCAATTTATCAATTGCCAGCAACTTCGACTGCAACTGCATCGAAATAAATAAGAAAATCGATCTTCTGTAACGCAAAGTTATCATCCCCAACAAACAGCATGCAGCTAGTTATTGCTTTATTATATTTTAATGATTGATTCCGAATAGTTTTTGGTATGGAACATGTTTATCAGAACCACAAGAACATTTATTTGACAACAATGCTCATATATCATGCCAAGCTGTTTCCGGGAGCGCCCGAACGCATATCAAGTATCGAAAATTAAATAAAAAACTTATTTTGTACGCGGGTCGAAGTTGTTCCAATGAAATATTCTTCATACGAAGTCAATATATAAAATACCAAAGTAATTCTAATTTTAATTAAAGTTCAAGTTTAAACTATGAGTGTCGTTATAACTTTTTATTGTTACAAATTACAATAAACTCGGGAACACAGACGAAATATTAAAGTCGCAAAGAAAGTTCTCGCAAGTTTTGTTGTTATTTCTTAATCAAGACGATGTCAAGTGCGAACAATTGGTTAGTGAATGGTTCGCTTTATTGTGAGCCGGCATCACGTAGACGGTAGATTGTAAAAAGTTGCATTCGCTGGCGCTGCAGTGTTGAATACGATTTTAATAAATTATTTTCTATAGTATTGTCTCGCTGGCATTGTAATAGTGGTTATCGATCCAACTGCGAAGATGAAATTGCTTAATGTAAGTTGTTGTGTATATTTATATGAATGTTCAATATAACTTTTTAATTACAGAAATCGGCAAAGTACGTTCGAAATTATGGCTCCCAGCCATAACTCATCTTTCAAGTTCACGTCTTGCTTACAAAGTTTTAATTAATACTAAAAATAAATCAAACAGTCTTTATTTAATACCCTTATAGCAATTTCGAATAGGTAATTTAATATTAATGTGTAATACCTACATAACATACACCCGGGCAGTTCAGTATTCATTAATTATTATAATAATATCATTACCTTATCAACTGCAGCATATTATCATGAATATTTACTGTCGGAGTATTACCTACAGCTACGTAAACAAAATCTATAGTATATACTTACCTAATCATGAGATAAACATGGGATAATTAGTTAATTTGATACCTAACCTTAAGATAAGGTGAACTTCCTAATTAAAAGATTCAATAGAAGATGTTTGAAGATAAAACGGATAAAAAATACTAAAACGTGTTTAGTGATTTATCATTAAATTGTTCTTCATGACCTTCATGATTATTATGTCATGAAGATTTATCGCAGGCGTCGATTGTTGTTTATTTTATTTATTTTAATTCTCACCTAATCCTAACTATTGATTCTGAAATCTATACCCACCAGTGTAGTAATTATACTCACTATTACTTGCGATTAAAATCTATATTAGACTAGAGTAGATAATTTTTGAAACAAAAAAAAATCGCAGTCGGATGAAACCCATTAGAAAAGGAGGGGAATATGATGAAAATTAAAGGAAAAATAAATTACGGTCAATCCGAGTTCGGGAAGAGGGAGGGGGGAGCTTTTAAGATAAAAAAATGGTTTCTCTCGATTTCCGACAAAACTACAAGTCCTACGGAAAAAAGTTCAATGGCAAAGTTGTAGGTAATAAAAGGATCTACAACTTTTGTATTCACAATTTTTTCACATAACCTCAAAATTTAGGTGAAAAATTCAAGAAACCAAGTTTTTGGTTTTTTATTTTTATCTACTTCAAAATTTATTGCTTTTCTACGAAATTTGGTGAAAACTTACTTTATTATGTCCCAAATACACTGTAATTTATTTGATTGAAAATATTTATTTTTTCGCCTTATTTTGAATTAATACCAAAAAAACAACCTAATTTTCAATCGAAAAGTCACCCGTCAAAATATCAGCTTTTTTCAAAAACTTGGGGTGCCTTTTATTCATTGAAATCTCTACTTTCATTTGGTGTAAAAAAAATAAACACCACCATAGTAAATGTTCTCAGGAAATGCATACAAACAGTGTGAAAATTAGCTTTTACTAAATCAGGCACACTTCTCGAACTACCTGAAATGTTTATATCGACATCATTTTGCTTTTGAATATGCTGTAAAATATTAAACTTAGAACAGATAATTATTTTTCTTTTGAAATATTACCGAAAAGCCGATACAAGAGAAGATATTGAGTTCGAGAAGTGTGCCTGATTTAGTAAAAGCTCATTATCACACTGTTTGTATGCATTTCCTGAGAACATTTACTATGGTGGTGTTTATTTTTTTTACACGATATGAATGTAGAGATTTCAATGAATAAAAGGCACCCCAAGTTTTTGAAAAAAGCTGATATTTTGACGGGTGACTTTTCGATTGAAAATTAGGTTGTTTTTTTGGTATTAATTCAAAATAAGGCGAAAAAATAAATATTTTCAATCAAATAAATTACAGTGTATTTGGGACATAATAAAGTAAGTTTTCACCAAATTTCGTAGAAAAGCAATAAATTTTGAAGTAGATAAAAATAAAAAACCAAAAACTTGGTTTTTTGAATTTTTCACCTAAATTTTGAGGTTATGTGAAAAAGTTGTGAATACAAAAGTTGTAGATCCTTTTATTACCTACAACTTTGCCATTGAAATTTTTTCCGCAGGACTTGTAGTTTTGTCGGAAATCGAGAGAGACCATTTTTTTCGCTTAAAAGCTCCCCCCTCCCACTTCCCGAACTCAGATTGACCGTAATTTATTTTTCCTTACATTTTTATCATATTCCCCTCCTTTTCTAATGGGTTTCATCCGACTGCGATTTTTTTTATCTTTTCATTATTTTTAAAGGCTTCTACCCCAGTCTATATAGATATTGACCGGTAATAGCAACAACAGGAAAATATATTTACAAAACCCTTAAACCACCTTCAGGAAAATAATTATTTCGACAAAAAAAAAATACCACAAGACGCGGATTGGTGTTCCTTTCCCATTCATCTTCTAAAATGATTTTTGATTAAGTTGAGCTGGGGTCAAAGTCAATCAAATAGATTAAAAATTGGTTGTCTGTAAAGTCGGTTTACTAACGATAGTTGAACGTGACAAGTCCGATTGTGCTTCTTTGTCGCTCGTTCCGCGCTCTCGCTTGCACTTACATGGAACGCCTCAGAGCGAGGTAACGCCGCATGATTCATGTTTTTTCGTGCGTGCAACCGGCTCTATTATAAGACGTTGTCACGTCAAAAAGGATACGAATAATAGGTTAAACATCCTCAACCATCCCTTGGTGTTCTGTACTTGACAGTTTCCTAATTCGTTTCAAGATTAATGACGTCACGTTACAACATAGACGAAAAAACTCACGTATTATTTGATAAAGGTTACATTTGATTGATAAAGGAAAAGATAGTGGTTTTGATAAGATAATTCATAAAAGTGGTACAGGTCTTCCGTCTCTGGAAAGGTCAAATAGAAGAAATACGGAATAAATAATGAAATTGTTTTCTTATTTTATTTTTAAATTATTCTCTTCAGTTAAGCTGGCATTACGTGGGTTATCGAATCCCGATTCGGTTAGTTATTTATAGCTACACTGTCTTGGAAAATTTGTATCGGTATCGGTATCTAATACGTACTTACGAGTAGAAAAGTAAAATTAGTTTACCGTTATTTTTTAATAACAATAAACTACGTTTATTCAGTTCTCAACAATAGTTATTCTAAAATTACATAAGCATTATTATTAGGTAGCCTATTATAAGAAAAATAATTGATTCAGTCAAAGTAACGGCTTATCGGCTATGAATAATAATTAATCAACAAGCTTATTTAAGTGATTCGACATGATATGTGAAGCGTGCGATGGATATAAATGTTTAGTGCTGATAATGCCGCTACTGTAATTCACAGTAATATACGATAGACCGGTTAGAAAAAAAAAACGCTAAAAAGAGAGAATCTGTAAGACCTCATTCACACGAGAGTTAAAAAAGCGTTGCGTTAAAACCCGGCGTTGGCGCTTTTTAAACGTTCTCTCTGTGGTTGTTCATACTAACGCTTTAAAATCACTCATGTCTCGTCTCTGGCTTCAGTAAGACGTGGAAATGGTTTCTGCTAAATTAATGGCACTAGCGATTTGTGTTATTAAAAGACGAAAAAGAAAACAAAAGGCATTCTGGGTACATCCTCTGAATGAACAGAGATACTTAAAAGGGCAGTTTGTGACACTGTACGAAGAGTTAAGGCAATACCCCGGAATTTTTTTAATTATTTTCAAATGTCTATAACGATTTTGAATACAGGAACGGACGAGACTCCACATCTATAATTAATAGTTCGGGATCAACAATCCACGACATCGTATCGATTTTCTGATGATTATAAGCACAACAAACACGTGCTACCGCTGAGCGAGCGTGCGGCATACTGAACGCAGCGCCGGCGCTTTTTTAGCGCTCGTCTGAATAAGAAGTTTCCTATGGTCTATTTTATTTAACGCCCAACGCCGAGCGTTGAAAATAGAACACTGCGCGATAAAAAAGCGTCGCGCTTTAAAAGCGCTGACGTGTGAACATATACTTGGGAATGCATTTGTTCTATTTGGACGCTTTTTTAACGGACGTTAAAAAAGCTCTCGTGTGAATTAGGTCTAACTATATAGTATACTAGCTGTTCCCCACGGTTTCAACCGCATTGCTCCGCTCCTGTTGGTCTTAGCGTGATGATATATAGCCTATAGCCTTCCTTGATGAATGGGCTATCTAACACCGAAATAATTTTTCAAATCGGATCAGTAGTTCCTTAGATTAGCGCGTTCAAACAAACAAAAAAAAACTCTTTAGCTTTATAAATTTAGTACATATTGATTAATAGATATACAGTAACAAGTAAAAATGTAAAGAGTACTTTTGTTAAAATACATACTATCTTGATTATGTTTTGGTTCATTTGGTTCGTTTTTTAACTCGGCATAAAAATAATAAAGCCTCCTGTATTTTTACTATATCGATTAATTTAGTTGCCTGAACCCGAAAAGTTCGTTTATTTTTAGCGAACTCTCAACTTTATCAAAGTTTCAATACATAAAAAAAGTCGGCATTGTTTGTGCCGTTTAATTTCGGAAATTCCAAGCCCACTCGATATGAATATGCTTTTAGTTTTCTGGTTCAATGAATCATGAGTGGCTTGTGAAATAAATTGTTGAATTCCTATTAAGAGAAAGTTGGACTTTTTTGTCACAAGTGAATTATGTGCTTACAGGAAAATTGAGTAACATAATAATGGGCAAGATAATCAGAATTCAGAGACAACTACGAATAAATCTACGCACAGGACACATGGACCACTGATTAATCTATACTAATATTATGAAGCTGAAGTTTGTTTGTTTGAACGCGCTAATCTCAGGTCCGATTTGAAAAATTCTTTCGGTGTTAGATAGCCCATTCATCGAGGAAGGCTATAGGGTATACAGGGTGTCCCACTATTGGTATACTAAGCGCGAAGGGACTTATAGTTTTGCATACACTGAACACGTAAAAAATACTTAAACAACAAAATTACGTCAAAAAATTTTTGCTAAATTTTTCCTGAAAATCCATGCTTTCTTCTCTAGCTTCGCACAGCCAGCATAATATACCGCTTTGCTAATGTGAGCATTTTGTCTATGAAAACATAATCTTAAACGATAGCTCACGTGCTGGTGGCAAAGTTGCACGGGTTGCTTGTTATGGGTGTACACATAGAGTTAAGGATTCATCTGTTTGAAAAAAAAATGCGTCTGGAATTTTATAAGTATTTTTTATAAACTCAGCGTATGCAAAACTATAACCTCATTTGAGCTTAGTATACCAACAGTGGGACACCCTGTATATTATCACACTAAGACCAACAGGAGCCGAGCCGAGCGCAGCTAGCTATTAATATGACCACAGATAATATAGATTTTAATACTAAGGATTCAAAGTTAACTCAAAGCTGTGTTCAAAGCCCCTTGTACATGTCAAGCATTGTAGTATAGTAAAGAGATTAGAGGAGCTATTCCTCCTTAAATACAATAGAACGACGTATACATTGCAGTGTAAAGGTAAATTAATCAAGATAATGTATCCGGTGTGCACATTGCATTATGCGATGCGTCTCCCTGTAGTTATGTGGAGGGAGGAACTGCACCTGCTGCCCGGGAATTATCCTGTAAAATATTGCAAAGTAGGTACGTACCTAATACATAAATATGACTATTTTATGCATTAGGTACGTACCTAATACATAAATATGACTATTTTATGCTTCCTAATATATACGGAACCACATCAATTGAGTTGCAGGAAGACATAGACAGGAATATTTAATCATAATTTCATATGAATGTGCTTTAGTCTTTTAAAACCGTCCTTCGCAGAAAACGATGGAATATTACAAGTTAGGTTATGTTAGTGCCCGAATTAAGAAAAAAAAGCAATATGAAGAATTCGATTTTGCCTTATTAAATACTAGCTGGGCTCTGCGGTTTCACCCACGAACAAAATCACAGGTAAAAATCGTCATGGTTTCCTTTGGAGCTTGTTTTGTCTTTTGGCGGACAAGTTTTATTTAGTTCTACTTGTTTCAGCATACTGTTAAATCTACACTTCACATATAAAATACAACATCGTTCAACAGTCATGAACGATACGCACATGGCAGTGAAACATAAGTGCCTTTGAACTTGTACAGTTGCATCGTAATCGGCTTAGCGCGTCGCACGTAAGCGCGGTGCGATCCCATAATCCCATATCGACGTGATCGCGTTTAATGTAAATGATATTGTTGTTTGAGTTGATTTTCATTAAGAATGTGTTATAAATTGCTGAATGAGTATTATGTGGTCTAGAGGTTTGATTGTTATAGGATATTTATAAGAAGACTAGCAGTCCGCTACGGCTTCGCCCGTGGTACATGTTTACGTTTTCCCTCCATAAGAACCATCCTCGTTCTTCAAGGAATATTATAAATAACAAAATCAATTCAGCCGTTCTCGAGTATTGCGCTTACCAACACATTGTACGATTTATTTTTATTGCACAGAAGATAGATATATCGATATTACTACTCGTATCTTTCGCCCGCGTCGTCAAAGTAAATTTTCGTGGGAATGACACGTTTCACTGAGGTTAAAAGTATCCTTGGTCACGGTCTAACCTTTTTTCTCTCCCCTATCTAACCTTTAATCAGACTATCGTTAACATGATAACATTAAGAGCCCTAGATTCTGCATTATAACCCATTTAAATGAAGCTGCATGATTATAGAAAATGCTTCATTAAAATGTTAAAAAGTACTCAACAAGTCTTGCGATATTAATGCCATAATCGTGGAAACACTTCATAAAGCTTTGCAATTAAAATAAGGGTTCTAAATGTATTTTTCCAGCGATTAATTAATTTATTTTTCCTGTTAAGTGTAATGATAGAATGTTATATTTCCTAGTGGCAAACATACTTGACATAATATTGCGGAGTATTATTTAATCTGTAATTAAGAAGTAGATAATGCATAGATGCGAGTTACTTGCTTTTGTATGCTAACATTACATACTTACAGATTTATGTTTTTAAAATATCTTATTATAAATTAAAGGCAAGTTATCAAAACATCAATATTAAAACAATTCCCCGGCAGACAAACTATATTCAAATGTTCGAATGTGATGAGTTGAATAACAACTTTTCCAACTCTTCATTCATTTTGCTTCTTCTGCCAAGTTGCCAAGTTTCAGAAATCACTGCAATTGAATGGATATCGTTTCCTAAAGAGCTTTTACTGGAATGAAATGCATCCGAAATAGGTCAGCCCCTGTACTATGATATCTTAAAGCAGCATTATTTCCAGTGTGGATAAATGACAGCGCTATATAGTAGGTACATATATAGGTCGTCTAGCGCTGTCACTTTCGCACACTGCAAATAATACTGCTGTAAACATCATGGTAACTTTCAGAAACATTTATCTAACTTCCGAAGTGAGATTGATTATGTATCTAAAGAAGAATGGCAGAGCCATGAATAACTGAGCAAGTATTACCGGTCAATGTTGAGGTACGTTGCTATAGAAACGGTCGAGGAAAACATATTTTATCGTTAGAGCCTGTTCATAAATTATAGCTTTTATAGATAAATTAGACTCTTGTTCTTGAGTAATAATACTAGTTTTGTAAAATATTGCATGGTCTAGTCTGCGATGAGCAGTTACATGATCTATGAAAAAAGTATATACCATTAGTAAAAAATAAAAAGACATTATTATATGTTGGGATGTCCCTTGTAATAGGATTTGTAATCTATAAATTTCTGTATTTGCATGAAGTTGAAAACTAAAGATAAGGTACTCATGTAAAGCTGAAACAATTGAGTTCCTTTTATATCTTGTTAAACGAGAAATGCAGGCCAATGTTTATCGTTCATCCAACTATATCTTATCAGTGTATTAACCGTTAGGTTTCTCGTAATAAATAGTTAAAATAAATGAAATTCTCATCTTTCAGTAGCAGGTTTCATATTATTCTACAGTCAGGTGGGACTGACAATGAGTGATGACTAAAAGTTTCATATCCGAAAAATGTTCCCATATTTTTGCTGCACCATGAAAATTTATATTGGCGTCACGTTTTATGAAAAGTAGATAATGCCACTTTTTTACAATATGTTTACAACATTGTCGCGGTATTTCCATGTAAAAATAGCACTGCAAATGCGTTGTTTGGATATCATACGTTTTTGTGAAACAATGTGTATAGTTTGCAATTTTATTATTTATGCACATTTTATCGGTACAGGAAAATATTGTTAGGAAACCGACATATCTAACATCAAGTTTAAGCATATGAGACATTTGATAAAGCGCTTTGCCAGTGTGATACTATTTTGTTTTATTATTTTAGTGTAGTATGAACTAAATCCTTGCAGCAAGCCCGAGTCACTACAACAAGAACACAATATTTAGGCGATGATATCCTTATTTCCACTTTAACAAATAGGCAATTTTGTAAAAGAAATGAAGCAGAATTCAATTCACATAAATCAAGGTGATATAAAATCACTAATCTCACGAAAGAGACCTCCGACTGGCTGTGGCAACCCATAAGGGCCATACAATTTATTACATTCACTTATACCCCCGAAATTGTTATCTCTCAACGTAAATCGTGTTTGCAGATCCTCCTCAAATGGATTCATAAAAACAGCCATGAAGGTTGTTGGACGTAAAACGAGTCCGTATTACCTTATATTGCATACTATTTCTATTGATCTGTAGACTGTAGTGTGCACTATAGTTATGTAACCGTTCTGCCCACGGTTGTGTACAACGTCATAAATGTGTTATAAACTTTTATAGCGGAATATGAAACGCTCCAGCGGCCTCGATCGGGTTCTGATCGGGATTTTTCTCGTGTAATTGCCTGAAACGTTTGAACGATCTCCCAGTTTAAGGGGGTGCTTACATTTCTTTGTCTGTATTTGCATGGAGAAAGGATCAAATGTTTCATAGACATGCATATTATTACAGAACGTCTATAAACAAAAATTATAGCAATTACTTTGTAGTTAAAAGCCTTGTTATATGTAATATGTAAATCGATTTACTGCTATTGCATGGGATATTAAATTATACGTTATGCAAACGATTCGAGAATTTGTCGTAAACTAAAGCATGTTGACTGTACCATTTTATGAAGCATTGTAATTTGTATTAATTACTCGTAACCATGTAATGTAGTGTGTTAAATGAAGAATAAAATAAGCATTGTTAGTTATAAAATCTTGATGCGATTTTTTTCATCTCCGCTATTGTGGTATTTGTTAATTAACGTCAGATCCAACTTTAACCTTAAAAGCGTATTTCACAGAACTGTTAACAAATAAAATATGGTCTGCAATCTATTGTATTGCAGCTTCGCTTTTCCCGGCGCCGCGGCCGCGCCGCAATGTCAATCACACGCTCGCTGGTGTAATCGAACGTACGTGATCAATTAGTGTATATGGGTTTTAGGGCAATTCCAGAGCTTTGTTTTTGGAACCAATTTGTCGTGCTTGGTGGGGAAAATACGTCCAGTGTGAGGTAGTTGTTTTGGGAGCACACGCTGGGTTTTTGGTTTGTTCGTCTATTATTGTTTTGGTCTTCTTCGTTCTATTGTTAATGATGTGGGAATTCTGATCTTGCATTTATTTAGATATAGGAAATAATGTCTATCGATATTGGTATTGATATTGTAATTAAAATACTACATATTATAATTTAAATACAGGTTCTCCTAAACACAGGTTGCCCAGTAACCTAGCTAGGGAAACATTGGCTTTTATAAATTGTTTTAGTAGCCTTTTATATTTATATACTTTTACATGAATATTAATTGTTCATTGTAATAAATTGTAATTGTAATTGTATTTAAGTATGTTTAATAAATAAATTTGATTTGAAATAAATTTGATTTGATTTGAAATAAATTCTTGAAGTGGATTTCAGCTAAATTAGGCCAGTAGAAATCGACACTAAAAAACCCTAAATTCGCAAAGCACGATGTAGATTTGAATTTTTGGTATGTTGTTTGGATCAGTTAGGGTGATGTAAATCCCAATTTGCAACTTCGAAAAAGTTGTGCTCGCTGCGCACCACGTGATAAACTGCGAAAATTTTGGACTTTTTTCACTTTTTGCTCTAAAAGTCATAAACTATGCGTTTCCGACAAGTATGATTCAGTACATAAATTAAGGTTATTAAATTTGCAACAATTTAAGCCTAACCGCAGCTCTCTAAACCTTATAACGACTAAACTGTGGCCATTTGAAGATGGTTCATTTTTCCGGAAATATTGAAATTTTTAGTTTTGCTCCCGTTTGAAGCAAAATATTGGCAAAAACCGCTCGTTCTATGAGAACTTCGTATAATAAAGTTGTAGTGCATTTAATTTTCTTTCATAAGAGCATAGAACAAAGTCTGTGAGACAAATAGTTCACTCACAATATCTGAAAAACAAAAAGAAGGTAGAAATAGATTTTTAAAGAATTGAAACTGAGGGCATATAAAATCACAAAAAGGATAATACTTTTTCATTTGCAGGATAGGTAATTAACAAAATTAGAAAGATAATTAAATTTGCAACAATTTAAGCCTAACCGCAGCTCTCTAAACCTTATAACAACTAAGCTGTGGCCTTTCAAAGATAGTCAGTTTTTCCCGAAATTTTCAAATTTTTAGTTTTGCTCCCGTTTGAACCAAAATATTGGCAAAACCGCTCGTTCTATGAGAAGGTCATAAAATAAAGTTGTAGAAAATTTAATTTTGTTAATTACCTATCCTGCAAATGAAAAAGTATTATCCTTTTTATGATTTTATATGCTCTCAGTTTCAATTCTTTGAAAATCTATTTCTACCTTCTTTTTGTTTTTCAGATATTGTGTGTGAAATATTTGTCTCACAGACTTTGTTCTATGCTCTTATGAAAGAAAATTAAATGCACTACAACTTTATTATACGAACTTCTCATAGAACGAGCGGTTTTTGCCAATATTTTGCTTCAAACGGGAGCAAAACTAAAAATTTCAATATTTCCGGAAAAATGAACCATCTTCGAATGGCCACAGTTCAGTCGTTATAAGGTTTAGAGAGCTGCGGTTAGGCTTAAATTGTTGCAAATTTAATAACCTTAATTTATGTACTGAATCATACTTGTCGGAAACGCATAGTTTATGACTTTTAGAGCAAAAAGTGAAAAAAGTCCAAAATTTTCGCAGTTTATCACGTGGTGCGCAGCGAGCACAACTTTTTCGAAGTTGCAAATTGGGATTTACATCACCCTAACTGATCCAAACAACATACCAAAAATTCAAATCTACATCGTGCTTTGCGAATTTAATGTTAATTTCCACTGGCCTAAATCTTATTTTTCTGATATTAAAAGAACAAAGTTACCAACTTTATCCCATGCCCCATGGCCTACCTATTTTTTTGTACCTAGGTTCACTGTAGGATAACCTAATAGTCATTGAAAATAACTAATAAAATATGAAAAACGTTACAAAATTATAACCAACGCCAAAAATTTCATGATTGATCTCGTCAAAGACGAATGAAAATATTTTTGTAACACAGTTTTACTTTTGCGCTCAAACAATTTTAATATTCTGAATCAGGCAAATCCATATGTTGGGATCTAGCGGTGCCAAATTTGTTTGGCACAGTGTTTCTTTTCCAACAGACTTTATTTTACTATTGCAAATATTATTTTATAAAAGTATAGCAGTGTAACTTTATTGTTCCATATATTATATTAAGAAAAGTATTGCAGTGAAATGAGAAATACAATTTTCAAATATAAAAAATAATTTTCATATTTTCTTTAGCTGTCCGTTCAGTACAGTTTTCATTGAGTTAAATCCGAATTAATATCTACGCGTTTAATAGAGGATTACTTCCTGTAAAATAAAACCAACGAGTAATTTTTGCAGAAAATTCATCATAACTTAATTTACTCTCTTTTTCGATCATAATAAGATACCGTTACGACGGTAACGGGACGGCTTATTCGAGCGGAAAAATTCGTTGTAACGCCGCTATAGACATTTCGCAATTTGCCACCCATTAACTGTCGTTTAGTGCTTATTACCTACCGTTTTATGATTTAGTTGGTTGAGGAAAAACACATAAAATTTTCAAGGGAAGTTGCTTATACTTTGAACGCAAAATAGTTCAAGAGTTTTGAAATGAAAAAAAAGAATGTTGTGTGGTTTTATGAAACCACGGTAAAAGTGAAACTTAGGCACAAAATTATCTTATTTGTACGAGAAACGATCGTACGGTTCGACCGTCAAGCGACATGCGCTACACAGACCAAAAAGTTTGAGACGATGTAATAAAAGTTTCACTTTAAAAAACAGAACTTTCACCGATAAAGGAAAGGAAGCAGAAGGAATCTTTTTTTTTAATTTGTAATATTCAGTTTAGTGTGGCATAGCATTAACCAGTTTATTTAAAAACACCCTTAAATAAAGCCGAAAGGATAAAACGTGTTTATATTTTGTTATTTACTTTTTTTTATAAAATATGATAATATAATCATCTTAAATATAAAAATGAATCGCAAAATGTGTTGGTAAGCGCATAACTCGAGAACGGCTGAACCGATTTCGATAATTCTTTTTTTATTATATTCCTTGAAGTACGAGGATGGTTCTTATGTAGAGAAAACGTAAACATGTACCACGAGCGAAGCCGGGGCGGACCGCTAGTAATAAAATATAAATAGTTTATCTTTAGTCTTCTAACTCGCAAAACGAAAAGGCAAAGGTAAACGGTATAAAAAATAAAGATACTACAAATGTTTTTGTTATGTTTATACTAACGTTATATAATTTTATTAAATCACGCTATTTTGTTGAAAGGTCTCAAGTCTCAACCTAAACAATAATTGTTATGAAATTTTACCATAAACAACAACTGTAGCTAATTCTATCAAGATTTAATTGAGACTATATTCAACATTATTTCGTAAACAACATTGTTTATATTTTATAAGCAAACTCTTCCAAGAAAATGGCGAAGCTTTGACACAAATGGAAGTCTGTAAACAAGTTAGTATCACTTCATTGACCCGACTCCAACGTGTCTCGTCTGAATACAAGGCTGTATTGATTTCTCTTTATCTCTTACATTACATTAAGCATTTTTGTGATATTTTATAAATTATCTCAACCAAGAGACACTTATTTTGATCATAAAATTTTATCATGCATGTTGTTCATTCCTGTTAAACTTGGCATGGTAAATTAATATTGGCTGATCATGAAAATATATTTTTGATAGATGTCACTTGCAGGATGTGGCCACCACAGGCCGCAAACATCGACCCATGCTTAATGAAAGACCCTATAGAAGAACTTATAATATAACCCTATAGTTTAAAATCAATGTCTTGCAGGAAATCTGGTTGACAAGAACGGATGTTGTGTATGCGATAGCATAAAACTTATACGTTTAACGTTAATTGATACACTGATAAACAAAGAAATATGTTCTTTTAATCTGTAGAAGATAAATCTTTAAGACATCTACTATCGCTTCATATGCCAAACACATATTCAGCAACAGGTACTATTGATCCCGTGAGTGTCGTGATCGGCATTTTAATTAGCAGGCTGGTAACTTGTTTGAACTCTGATTGGTTAAACGTGGGTTTATCCTATGTGAAATTATAATTTGTATTATATGAGAACGGGACTTCTTTTGGCTAACTATTGCATCCGACTTCACATCTAAACTTTTATATACAGCTAGTAAATTAAAATGTTCCAAGGTTAATTGATAGACGTATATTCTTTTCACTTGTTTTAATTTTTTATTCATTCACTTCAATGACTTACACGTGGATTGAAAATATATGTTTAGTTTTAATTAAGTTGGGAATTGCGAAACTACCTGAAATTTACCCGTATATAACTCATCCGTGGTATTTCCCGCATTATGAAATCTTTTCTTTATCTATTTACAAAAACAGTTAACAATTATATTATTAATCAGTGTTAATGTAACCAAACAAATACTGACCTTGGGGTGTCGAAACGTTGGGTATAATTTCCAAGTCATTATCTAGTATCTACTATATAAAAATAAGTCGGGTTTTCCTTCTTGACGTTATAACTCCAGAATGCACGAACCGATTTCCACGGTTTTGCATTCGTTGGAAAGGTCTCGCGTTCGTGAGGTTTATGGCAAAGAAAAGGTGTCTCTGGTGGCGAAACGGAGTTCGCCAGATTTGCTAGTTTGTTATAATGTTTTCATTATACAACTAGGATAACGCCAAATATACAAAAGAAAGGTATCGAGGTTATTTTTAATGCAGTTGAGCCAAAAACAATGATAATATTTTTATATTCTCGGTGTACCTATTTGTTTTTGCTAAACATGGAATGAGATCATCCGATTTGGCAGTTTTAAAAAAGTTTTGACCTTTTACTTTTAAGTTGTGTTCATGTAAATTTTTTAATATAAATGTAGATACAAATTTAAATCAAGTTTTAGTCATAATTCTGGATAAATCTTATCTCGTCAAAGGCTAAAACATAACTCTGATCCAAAGTTAATTCTGCACGATCATATAATTTATCTTGATACAAACTAGAAAGTCATTTACTCGCGTAATCCTTTGAAATTCATAAAGTTTTGAAAGCATTTATGGAAGATAGTCTCAGTTTATAATGTAAGAGAACTCTAAGCTTCCAGTGAAGTGTATGTATGTTGGAATATTACTTTTATCAAGCGTTTATTTAGGACTATAAGCTTTATAGCGTCTTCTTGATGGCTGTTACTTTAAGAGTTAAAATAATACTTTTATGGACATCTTCCTGCGTAGTAAAATGTTATTTCTCTTACTGTATAATTCTCACTTCTATGTCCCAATTTTATCTCATAACGTACACTTTTCTTGTAATTTTATTCATAAAAACAATTATTGTTAATTGTGCAAGAACGTATTCATTATTCACTGCCAGTCAGAAGAGATTTCAATCCAATTAAGAAAATATTTTTTTCGGCGATTTGCCAAATAGATTTACAGTTAAAACCTGGATTAACGTACACGATACTTTTCTTCTTTCGTGTAACGTCAAAGTATAGGATAGTTTGGTATTACAAAACGATTTTACGATATGATTTTTGGGTGTAGACTAGTATGTGTTGTATAGAAGGCAGGAGGAGATTGATATTTAAGCTACTTTTAGACACGTTTATATCTTATTCCTTTCTTCTCATTCCTTATTTGCCACTAGTAACAGCAAGTGGGTTATATTATTGTTCTATTTCTTATTTCAGGACAGTTACACGGAGGTGACGGTGGCCGCACCAGCGGAGACGGAGGAGCATTGTCATTGGAAGCGGCCGGAGCCCCCCAGTGCTGTGCCGCAGCTGTTGACTGCTCTTGTGCTGTGTTTTGTTTTTATGGTAATTATGCATAATATGTGGATGTAGTAATTTGATAGTTTGATACATTTATTCATGTGTTAAGGGTTTATAATGATGAGCTGGAAATATGAAAATCAGTCATGACGATTGCATTAGTGCTTTTTTTTATAGTCATTTTTTTAATTGAAGGAACTTCTTGCCAAGATGCTTCTTAGCTACAAGTTGAGGAAACAGAATCAACCGTTTCAGAATATTGAAATTCGTATAGATTTTTTTTGCTTTTTTCACTTTTAGGTAAAAAGAACAAGAAAGTGGAAGAGGCTGAACTACGGAACCCTCTAACCTGACTACATAAACATAGTTTTAATAGTATTTTCTTAAAGAAAAAATTTTTCAGGATTTCAAATATTTTATTCATCTCACAGATATGCGAGCTAATCGGCGGATATCTAGCCGGCAGCCTCTCGGTGATGAGCGACGCTGCGCACATGTTGAGCGACTGCGGCGGGTTCGCGCTCGCTCTGCTGGCCTTCCGCTGCGCGTCCAGACCGCCTACTGCACACATGTCGTATGGATACCGGCGAGCTGGTTAGTTCTGTTGTATATCACTGGATATACAGGTAGTAGGCGGGTATCTAGCCGGTAGAGTATCAATCAGAAGCTATTTTAAGGGTGCTGAACAATACTTTAAACAAAACAAAAAAAAACTAGAAGTATGAAAGTTTTAATCGAGATTGTCACAGATTAAGAATTTTATCCTTTTAATTAAAAAAAAAGACGGGTTGCACTCCGGGAGTTCCAGCAGAAGTGAAAACTTGATTATTAACGTTGACCATGTTTGATATTTTGGAATGGTATCCGTCTTACGCTTTTTCGATCAGGTCACGTGTCCTGACGCGAGTTTAAGATTTTATACCCATTACAGAAAAAGTGCTCAACGCCGCTAAAGAAGTTTTCATTTCAAAAATGGCACAAATAATCTACATTTTTACAGGTATAAGGTAACCTGCTTTATAATCAAGTAATTAGCTGCAAGAAAACGATCGCTTTCTAGTAATATAATGTTTTAAATTAGCTTCCTCACATAAATTATAGTCCCTCTTATTTCAGAGGTACTCGGCGCAATGGCGTCCGTCCTGCTCATATGGGCGCTAACCGGCGTGTTCGTGTACGTGGCCGCGTTGCGCGTGCGCACCGGCGAGTACACGATCGAGCCGGACATGATGATGATAGTATCTGGTTGTGGGGTCGCTTTCAATGTCCTACTAGCGTTGGTCTTGCATGGATGCGCTTCGGATATTGGTGAGTTTATTTAAAAGAAAAAGCAAATTGAAAAATACTATTTTGATCATGAGCACAACGATTAAATTTAGTAACTTTTTTAACTCGTTCTGTTAAAAACGTTACTAAATTTAATCCTTGTGCTCATGTAAGTACTTATAGAAAATCTGTTGTAAAGTAAACATTTGAACATAATTTAAAAATAAAATTAATTAATGAATTCGAAATTCGAATGAATTAATATTCAGACTTTGATTCAGAATATTACTGTTTCGTATTTTTAAGTACTAACAATAATTTTCAATATAATATTACTAATTCTAGTCTTATTGCCTACATTCTAATCAAATAACATGTAAAATACTAACCTTTAATAAATTATATTTATTTTAAATAATTTCCCAGCCCACCATCACTCACACGGCGGTGCAGCGTGTACGCACACGCACGCGCACGCACACACGCAAAGCTCGCCAAAACGGTTTCGTTTATTCGGACGGCGGGATAAACCTGCTAACGGTGTGGCCAATGGGGACTACAGTCTGAAGGATATGGCCGCCGCTGAAACGAGTGTCGTGGGGGGTGCGCAGAGGTTAGTATAGTGAAAATATAAGACAATTATTAAATTTTTAATCCGTCTATGTTTTAATTGATAAACGGTTTAGATATGAGAAGACAGGCTTCGTTTTAAATGTATCTGGTTAATGAAATATATTCCTACTTTATTTACACTTGATTAAAACAGATTAAGACCCAGAAAATTTGATTTACTTTAAATATGAAAATAAGTTAGAAATGCGATAAAAATATATTTTGATTGTAACAAAATACAAGATACTATATTGTGTTTGTGTAGTACTGTAGTCGAACAAACATCAAAACATAATGAGGGTAGTTCTAAAATGAAAATGCTATTAATAATAATTTGTTTACAGAAATATAAACCTACGAGCGGCTCTGATACACGTTATCGGGGACTTAATTCAAAGTTGTGGAGTACTTCTCGCCGCTATAATCATTAAATTTTGCGTAAGTTTTCTCAAAATAAACCTAAACTCCATTTAAATAAATATTTTTACGACTAATGTTTTTATTACTTGTTCGCCATAGAAATCTAAATAACAAGACACATAGAAGTGCTATAATGTCATAATTCGTATGAATACTGCTATCGCCAAAATCAACACATTTAAACCGATAGCTAAACAGTACACACAAGTAAACTATGCCTTTTATTGGACAGCTTGATTTTAGTGAAAACTAACTTAAATATTAAATTAAGCTTTTTGATATGTATCCTAACGCACGAATTTACGGTTTATTTTAGAATAACATCCCTAAGCACATGAGACGTTTTGTTTATTTTTGCTCCAATACGCAAAAATTCGGCTTTTCTACAACAGAGGTTGTCAATTTTCAATAGATATAACTTTGAACATAAACTCATAGAAATAAGGTTGAAATTTGTGTTAAACGTGATAATAAGAATGGTCATGGTCATGTGGCATGGTAACCACCTGAGCGGCGACAATGTCACGCGCGCTTACCACTTCTATTGCCTTTTTATTTAGATTTCTATGTTGTTCGCTTTAGCTGATATCTCGAACCGGTGGACGTTTCTTTTTTTTGTAACTTTATACATATTATTTAAGTTATTAATTTACTAAATAAAAATTGTTTTCCACAGCCAGAAGCAAAAGTAATAGACCCGATATGCACTTTCGTGTTCAGTATACTGGTTTTGTTGACGTCAGCGCGCGTGGTGCGTGACGCGTTGGCCATGTTGATGCAAGCTGTGCCGCAGGACTTTAGGTACGGTTAATTATTAGGTTTTATAGGTAAAGTGGGATTTTGTTACAAGGCTTTACAGGGGAAGATGTGTTCACTGTGTGATACATATTTATTATTAATTATTATGTATGTTCTTGTGTTTGTGTTTATTAATATGTAGCGGTTAGAAAAATTATAAAATTGGTCCTTCGAGCCGGATACGATTTTACATTTTAAATTTATATAAATTGCTTATTGTTTGTTCATGCTTATTTAAATATTAAAATTGTTATTAATAATTTTGTTGTTAACATTTTAATTAATAATTTAGACCAATTTAACTACTCGATCCAAAATCATCAAACGACTGATAGATTTCCGTAGATTTTTCTTCCCAAAAAATGAAATCGAAAACGTAATTTCCCTTTTAGCACAGTCGGTTAATTTATTGTGGTGCACAGGTACCGCGAGTGTGTGAGCGCGCTGTCGGCCGTGAGCGGCGTGCGGCACGTGCACTCGGTGCACGCGTGGGCGCTCTCCACGCACCACGTGGTGCTCACCGCGCACGTGGCTATTGGTCAGTGGGTTTATAGTCATTTTGTAAGACCCTCTTTATGAATTTTTTATATATGCTACCTTTTTTTAACCCACTCATTTTTATATATGTATGTGATACATGGTATATTTTTTTCTATCCACACCGTACACTCATTAAATGATTTTCTGGCATGATCATTATTTTGATTATACTACTTGATGATACTTTACATTGTTATGAATTTAAAAGAGTAACAATCGAGTTTTTGCCGGTTATTCTTTTTGTAGAAATTGCTTTGTGAACCGGTGGTAAATTATTATTTTTCTATATTTTGATGATTCAAATGTGCTTCTAAACGCAGTCCAGTTGAATAAATGAATGCTTGAATTTGATTGATTGAAAAATATTTTTTTATTTTTGTATTTGTGTGCAGATGAGCTGGCGGAGTGGGAGGCTGTGCTGTCGCGGTGCCAGGCGCTGGCGCGGGCGCAGTACGGCGTGGCGAGCGCGTGCTTCCAGGTGGAGCGGTACAGCGCCGAGATGTCCGCCTGCCGCAGCTGCGCGACCCTCGCCGCGCCCTGACACCTTTCCACGCTGTGCCGTTAGGTGACGCTCTCTGCTCCACGCTGTGCCGTTAGGTGACGCTGTCTGCTCCACGCTGTGCCGTTAGGTGACGCTCTCTGCTCCACGCTGTGCCGTTAGGTGACGCTCTCTGCTCCACGCTGTGCCGTTAGGTGACGCTGTCTGCTCCACGCTGTGCCGTTAGGTGACGCTCTCTGCTCCACGCTGTGCCGTTAGGTGACGCTCTCTGCTCCACGCTGTGCCGTTAGGTGACGCTCTCTGCTGCCCGCTGGTGGGGCGCTCCCAAGTGGAGTGGACAGCGCTGAGATGTTCTACTGGAATTCCAGATGGAACGCTCGCGTGTACGCAGTACTCACGTTCCATGCTGGCGACTTCTATGCTTAAAACATATTTTATGATAGGAGTCGAAATTAAACCCTAATAGCAAAATTAATTGTGATAACTAATATAGCCTATAATAAAAAAATTACTTATTTTTTGTTTTATTAATTTCAGATCCAAACTGACAAACAACAAAACGGCACGGGTGAGGGACTCAATGTTAAAATACAAACGTGACAAGTCTGTAACTACTGTAATAAAGTATTAGAAGTATTAGCCAAATTCCAAATGTTTATGTATGTATATTTAGGTAAGAAAAGATAAATGGAGTCAAACAAATATTATTAAAAAGTTGTTACTTAAATATCTGTTAAAAATAATATAGAAAAATAAGCGTCGGAAAAAACATCGGGACAAATCCAGTCGTCAAAGTTATAGGTTAAAAATATTCAGTGTTAGTTATTGTTTATATAGGAATTATAATTTTTAATATATTTTTAAATAACCCAGTTTTAAGATAAAAATCCAGTTGTGTCACAGTTTAAATGATCTCATTCTTGCTCATTTTATTTGTTATACAGTTCAGCACAAAACTTGAATGTATTTAGTATTAATTTATTTTTATTTAGATAACTTATTTTCATACTAAACATTGTTCTATAGCACAGAACAGTAAAGTAGATAGAAGTGTGATGTGGGCGTGGCCCACGTGTCAATGATAAGTTAAGATCACCTAACTTGCTCTCAGTTGTGCGCAGAAAAATATTCGAGTCGGTTGTCAGCTGTCAAACCTTTTTTCCATATTTATTCATTATTTAGGACGTGTTGTTCGGTATAAAGAGTGCAAAAATGATAGCAGACGAAATAATATCAGCAATGAAGGCATTTCATACCGTCGGTAAGTCTTATTTTAATTTATTTTAATTATATTTTATATTATAACTTCGCTTGTCGTAATTTGTCAAAATTGTATACAAATATCTAGTCAAAATGAACCTTAATCCATAAGAAATTAGTACTATTATAGATTGAACAGCAAACAAGACTTTCTGGAATATTATTGCAATAAACAAACGAATGTCGCTTTAGTGATGCTTGTGGTGCATATCGACAGTATCGATACTTTAGAAAAGACAAACATTATAAATATTAAATTTTATTTTATTTTTCCTTAGCTTTCATTTGTCTAATTTATTTATAGATTTCCCAAAGAGGCTAATTTAAAAGAGAAATGGATAAATGCAACGTGACGAGTTAACTGGATGCCGAACAGTACTAAGCGGTCTAACAAAGGCCACCGATACATCAAACCTACAGCAGTTCCAAGATTTAAAATAATGCATATTATCTGTTTGTATTTTGTAAATATAGATTTATACTATTCTATTCCGTTTTTTATTAAATAATAATAATATAAAAAGACGTACTTAGTAGTAATAAACATACTCCAAAATGTGACGCATTATACTATACTCATATAAAAGAAAGAAAAAAAAATACACAAAAAATATTTATTTGTGAATTATCGATAACACGGCTGACATCCCTCAGAGCATAGCATCAGATAAATATCAAGTTAATGTCATTAATGTTGAGTGACACAAATTTCAACCTTATCTCTATGTGTTGCGTTTCAAATTTATATCTAACGAAAACTAACGCCCTCTGTTGTGGAGTAGCTGAATGTTTTCGAATTTGGAATTTCTGTGCAATGAGAAACAAAACAGCTAATATACCTAGGGATGTTATACTAAAATAAACCGTAACATGGTGCGTTAGGGTACATATTGAAATGCTGAATTTATAACCTAAGTCAGTTTTTACTCAAATTAAGCTGTCCAATCAAAGGCATAGTTTACTTGTAGTGTACTGTATAACTATCGGTTTAAATGTGTGGGTTTGGCGACACTGGTTTTCATACTAATTAGACATTACAGCACTTCTATATGTTTTTACTGTTCTGTGTTCTATAGTTTTCGAATATATAAAAAGTGTTATTTTTTTTCATTTTCGTTATTTGCTAGGTATGTTTAAATTTTAAATTTTCTTTAATGGTCTATGGTCTCTGTGGTGATAAATGTCATTATAAAAAAAAATATATGGACTCTTTCATAAACAACACTGTTGCTAGGCAACGGTTCTTGACGATAGATAGACGAATAAAAAAACTAGTTATAAGAATTTTATAGATTAAAAATGTAATTTCGAATGTGCCAAATATAAAAGGCTATGTGTAATTTGACAAATAAAAATAAAGCTATAAGAAAATATAATTTGATCATAATATTGTAAAAATGTATTCAGTGTTATATGTAATTTGTAAAATAAGATAAAATTTATTGTTTTTGTTACATTTCGGACGGACTCCATTATAGAGCAGGGTGTATATTATTAGAGCGTAAGAAAAATGGAAGGGTATGTTTTGTATTATGAAGCGATGCCAAACAAAATTAGACGTTAATTACTTATAGATAAGGTGATAAATACTGTTTCGTTTATAAGTAGAATTTTGTGTTTATGTAGTATTTAATATTTTGTGTTTACGGGCTGGTCTTGTTTTTGTATATATTAGAAAAACAGTGAAAGTATAGATTTTAGCCATTACTCTTTTATAATTATTATTTATTTAGAAATGTAGACATGAATTTAAAATAAATTGCATATTAGTTCTTTGTTGATAATTTTTTATGCTTGAATGATAATTACTTATCTGAATAATATTGTATAAACTATTCAATACCAAAGTATTATTGGAATAACGAAGTTCTTGTAATTTACTAAAGATCGATAATTTTTATATACATTGAATTCAAGTCGAAATTTGAGGTAGCTGTTTATTTGAAATAAGTCAATTTACAATACTGCTCAATAATTTTCAACTATTAGTATTATTCACGATTTAAAATCGAATCGAATATAATTAATTTGTAATATTTATGTAACTAATATACATTATTAATAGGACGTAACATCTTGGTCTCTTTTTTTCTTACGTGAATTCATTTGAAACGAAAGAGACAAAAAACTTTTTCTCGACTACTTTTGTTGAGAATTACAATTTTCCAAAGAAATGTCTAATATAACTTACAGTACTTACATATTTAGATGTTTTATATTATTGTGCTCAAAGTGTTTGTAATTTAATGTGATAGATCAGTTATAAGTACATATGTAGTTATTCAACTGGCTTACTCTATTTTTCTTACTCAATTTCTACTAGTACATAAAGTAAATGCCGTTTTCCTTGAAATTATTTTCATCAATATATAAACTGATTTTTAATATAACCCGTGCCTATAAAAGTGTAAATTTTTGCCATAAGTTTCTCTCATTCATACATTGGTGATAGATATATTATGCTATCTCGCTCGCGCTATAGCGACTCTCATGTATAATATTTCATTATTGGCACGAGTTATATATAAAATCTTAATCTATTTTTCTTCAACTTTAATTCCTATTTTCTAAATGTAGTTTTACTAGGTAAGCCTATTTAGTATAATGACAAATATATGCTTCAATGTTAGTGGTAAATTGTACAAATTTCGACCTCTAAAGCACTATTTTCTTATAAAATACAATATTTATTGTACAGGGTGTCTCAGCGCCGATTTTAAACTTTGAAAATTTGTATAAAAAAAACAAATTGTATTCATAATATTTTTACTGTAGTAAATTAAAGTGTATTAGTGCGGATTTTATGTACAGAATATAACACCGTCAAGATGTCTTCCATCATGGTGAATGCACTCTTCAAATCGGACACGCAAATTTGCCGAGATGGGCCGAAGGATGTCCGCTGAAATGGCTCTCACTTCTGTCGTTATTTTAGTCTTCAACTGCTCCAAATTTTTAAGATGGGTATCAAAAACTCTTGCTTTGAGACAACCCCATAAAAAAAAGTCAGCGGGGGTTAAATCGGGAGATCTGGGTGGCCACAATATGTCTCCAGAGCGGCTTATGAATTTTCCCGGAAATGACGTATTTAGTGCGTCCCTAGCAGTGTTGGCTGTGGCCCCATCTTGCTGAAACCATACATCAGACTTGTCAATATCCTCTTCTTGCAGCTGAGGTACAAAAAAGTTACCGATGGTGGCTTAAAGAGGCAGCATGATGTCTAAGTGAGCGTCTTGGATGTTCCGTGACCGCAGCGGCGACGCGGTCGATGTGTTCAATCGATCGCACAGGGCTATTTCGTGGTCCAATTGAATGATTTAGTAAACATTCTGTCGCTCTAAACTTCTCTCCTCACGACTTAATTAATTGAGTACTCGGGGCATCACTCAAACGGTGGATTTCATAGCGACTACAAATTTACACCGTTTTTCACTCAACGAAAACGTATTGCATAAATACGCTTCTACTGCGTACGCGCGGTGTGTACCAGACCACTGCGCCATGGCCACAAAAAAATCCGCACTCGTCACCTATCGAACGCTACCACTCCCCTCCAGCTAACCCCGCAGGTTGCCGAGAAATTCGTGTTTAAAGTTTAAAATCGGCGCTGAGACACCCTATATTTTTTTAAGAAGCAGTGGTTTAGAATTTAGCTGCCAAATTGTAACCAAAAACAAAACTTATTTTTATATTTTGTAGGTAATTGGTGACAAATTGTTTATTTTAGTTCATGTTATAAATGTATTTTGCCGTCCTTTCCTATAACTGTTGTATAGTCTGTTGTAATCGATGATATTAAAGGAGAATAAATAACAGCACTTGTTTTATTTTGATTTGTATTTCTCATGGATATAGAAAATTAACTTCGTCTTGTGAAAAAAATTACCCAATATCACAATATTTTCTTGTTTTAAACTGAATAGGGAAATACATATAAGTAAATACACTATTTCTGCTTAATCTTGATGCAATAAAAATTTAATTATTCAATAAAGTTTACAAATTATAAATCGCATTTCTATCACAGAGAAGCGGATTTGCTGGTTTTTTTTTTCCTGACCGATTTTTTTTTTCATTTTAACTTTAATAATACATTCTAATTTCAAAGTTTAATGTTCTCATTTTATTTTTATTTTTTTTTAATAATTTATTCATAACCATGGATACAAGTCCTTCAGTCGCAATCTTAAAGTATAATGTTCTCATTCTAGAACATTATTGCAATGCAAAGAAATACAATCTAAATAAAATACCATACTAATTAAGTTAAACAACATTTTGAATTTTCACGCTGCATTCTGAAATGGTAAAATTATACATAAACCAATAATTTATAACAACTTTAGAGAAGATATAAAATTAACTTTAAAAAGACTGTGACCAAAACCCTTGCCTCCAATACGACAAATCTGACAAATATCCTATGTCAAAATTTGTCACCTCTCAATTTTCCCGCCACAATTTATAACGTCAATTCAACAAAGGCATGGGAAGCCGTATTTTTCTGTTTTTAAAAAGAAATTTATGATACAGTGTTAATATTATTCGGAATCAAGATGGGTATTATAGGTTTATCTAAATTAATTGCGGATATCGCACCTCAAGCTGTTAAAGAAATGGAAATTAAGAATTACTTCGGTATGTACAAGACCAAAAAGAGATACCCCATGTAAACGTTTGTGTAAAAGTATATGAAATTTAATTCAAATTGAAATATTTCAGGTCGTAAAGTAGCTATTGATGCATCTATGAGTTTATATCAGTTTTTAATAGCAGTAAGGAGTGAAGGTGAGTGTGTAAATTTTGTTCTAGTTCTTAAACGTATTTTTGTCTTTCATATTGTTGTTGTTGTATATTATTCCTTATCGGGTTTTTAAATTACAAGTAGAAGAGTATCTTAACTTCAATTATTTTAATTTTGGAAGGACCTATTTGTATTGTATAAAGTTCATGAAGTTTTAATGACAATATGATTTTACAGGAGCTCAACTAACATCTGTGGATGGTGAGACAACATCACATTTGATGGGAACCTTCTACAGAACCATCAGGCTGGTAGAGAATGGCATCAAACCTGTGTATGTATTTGACGGCAAGCCACCAGAAATGAAGTCACATCAGTTGAACAAACGAGCTGAAAGGCGGGAGGAGGCGGAGAAGGAACTGCAAAAGGCTACTGAAGCTGGTAATTGTTATCTTAAATAATTCAAAGAAATTTCACTTATAATAATTGTTTCTTTAGTAACAGTGTAGGATTACCTACACTGTTATCGCTTCATACCATTTTAATGAAGAAATATTCAAAGAATCTTAATAGATTCTTTGAATATTACTTCATTTGATAATTAGCAATCCTGGTTATAATGTACACACATGGCACACCTTTGCATGTGCTTATAATATTTTTATTGCATTAACTTTTTAAAACCAATGAATGTATAAATGTGTGTTGTGTGTATTTTGTCTACACTATACAGTGTCTTTGTAGAATTAAGTTAATTGAATTATCCTGTTTTATCAATAAAGTTTTTCAACATGCATACAATATTTATTATCTTGTCCATTCTTTCAGGTGACCAAGCATCCATGGAGAAATTCAACCGAAGACTGGTAAAGGTGACAAAGCAGCATGGCGAGGAAGCTCGGGAACTTTTGAAGCTCATGGGAGTGCCTGTTGTGGAGGCACCTTGTGAGGCTGAGGCACAGTGTGCGGCCATGGTTTGTTTATTTTTATTTAGAAGTTCATTTAGGCAAATATTTATTTCTGAACAATAAAAAACACAAACTAAATTAAAAAAATATATAGTACCTAATGAAAAGTAGTACAGAGAGATTAAAGACTTTTTAACGGATTTTAAACGCAATTTATTCACCTCATGTGGTCACGGAGAGACTGTCTCCCATGCTTACTGTAAAGTTTTCGAAACGTCGGGAAAATAATATAATGAATAAATTGCGTTTAAAATCCGTTAAAAAGTCTTTAATTTCTAAGTACAAAAAGATTATTTCAAACTTATTTATGAATCTATAGGCCTTTGAAGTGAGTCTCCTTTGTATAGTTCTTTTTATATATTATGTCTGTTTTGAATTTTCATAGTATTTTTTTTAATAATATGAATTAATATTTCCTATTTACATAACTTCTATACCATCATAAAAATAGAAAATACAAAAACAATTTCCAGGTAAAAGCCGGCAAAGTATATGCGGTAGCTACAGAGGATATGGACGCATTGACCTTTGGTTCCAATGTATTATTGCGACACCTGACTTTTTCTGAAGCTCGAAAAATGCCCGTCCAGGAGTTCCACCTTGATCAAGTGTTGAGTGGCTTGGAGTTGAATCATAATGAGGTATGCAGTATCATTTCTTAAGTAAATTCTTCAGAATAAATAGGTGGACATTAGGATGTTAAACAATTATTAATATTAATAATAATTTATTTTTAATCTGCCCTAGCAGATTAAAAATAAATTGTTTCTATCAGTCTTATTATTTTTTCCAATATAACATTAAAATGTAAAAGGTTGCTTATTATATTGAAATTATTTAAATACAACAACAAATTATATATTAATATACATTTAAGATTAATGTAATAATAAATATTACTTCAATGAAGATAGAAATTTAAGATGTAAGATCAAAAAGTGCTGTAAACTAAGAGCGAGCGCCCACGAGCAACTTTGTCTCCGCAACAATTTTGTCTCCGCAACTATTTTGTCTCTCCAGCCATGGGCTAGTATGAAAGTGCGCGTACGTAGCGACGCAACTCCCGGGAGACTTTTTTGTCCGCGGGTTCGGAGACAAGCCCGCGACGCAACTGTCGCCCTATCTATTGGTTTCAATGCAAGTGCGCGCACGGCGACAAAAATGTTGCCAGGCGACGGCCGCCGGCCAGTTGCCGCGTAACCGGCGTAGCGATAATACCTATTTATGTCAACGTATTTATTCTCGTACACTGTAGTTTTAACCGACTTAAAAAAAAGGAGGAGGTTATCAATTCGGCCGGTATATTTTTTTATGTATGGACACCGATTACTCCGAGGTTTCTGAACCGGTTTACGTGATTCTTTTTTTTTTTGATGCGGAATGGTGTGGAATTGGTCCCATAAATTTTATTCGGATAAGCCCAGTAGTTTTTATTTTATGAGCATTTTCGTCTGGTCTCGATGACTTAATTGAAATGTAGCAAGTAACTTTGATTCATTTCCAGGTAACCGATTGAGCTGAAATTTTGTATACGTATGTAAATTGGATAGCGATGAAACATTATTATGACATAGCGCTGATTTGATGATGGAATCGGAAGGTGGCCATAGGAACTTAGTAATATATTGACTCAACTTTATCGAGTTTGGGCTCGTTTGATTCGTGTTGAAAAATAAACTAAAAAGTATTAAATAAAAATAACTTCGTTAAAAACAACCTACTTCAAAAACGGAAAAGTAAAAAATAAAAAAGGTTTGATATTAATCATTACTACATATTATTTAGATGTGTTATTTACTAATAAGGTTTGATGTCGGTGCACGGGCTTAATACTAAGTGCTTAGTGCTTGGCACCAACTTCAAACCTATTTAATAAATAACACATCTAAATAATATTGTTTTTAATGAAGTTATTTTTATTATTAGTAGTTTTTCTGTCTATAGTAGAGCCATTTTAATAGGCATCATAGACAGTTCAACAAAATTCAGCAACGTAATCTAGTAACGACGCCATAGAAAAATATGTTATTTCGTTTTACTTAACTTTTTTCAATTACGATTACATATCTATACTAATATTATATGTATAAAGAGGAAATGTATGTATGGTTTTCAGTTTTCACGCATAAACTACTGAATCGATTACAATGAAATTTAGCACACATATAGAGGGTAACTTGGATTAGCACATAGGATAGGTTTTATCCCGGAAATCCCACGGGAATGGGAACTATGCGGGACAAGAGCACAGACCACAACCGTCTCTTCGAAATTCATGTTGATAAATGCAGAAAATTTTAAAGAAAAAGTTGCGTTGCTGTCGCTTTCGTGTGCGCATCGTTCAAAACTTTGCGAGGAGACAGCGACAGAGACAAAATAGTTGCCGGGCAACTAAGTTGCTCGTGGGCGCTCGCTCTTAGGCGACATTTCCGCTCTTATTTGTCTTATAGACCGGGAGATACTGACACAAAATTTCGAGTCATTTGTAGCAGGATGGCGGTTCTACAGGGTTCTTAGTACGCAATGACAAAAAGAAAAATGATGGTGTGAACGCTGGTACCGGCGGCTTAGTCGCGTGGGCGTTAGTCGAACTCGTCGGAAAATAGCGAAAGTCAAACGATTTGTAACAGTATGGCACTTATTTTTCCTGGAAGTTTGAGGATCAAAGAATATAAATACAAAATTTCAAAGATCTAGGTGTTGGAAATCTTCACTTATATAAATGAATACTAAATTAATTTTTCAAGTATGACAGCACTTTTTCCCCCTACTAGAAGTATGGCAAATATAATAATGGTCACATTTTATCAAATACTCTCCAAAAATCCAAATGCAATACTGGTACAAAAAGTTTGGCGAAATAAATTTTTTTTGCAGATTTTCGGCGGTATGGCGACCATTTGGAATCGTCCGAAAAGTATGGCATGGCGATTTTCGTAAATGGCTGCACGACGATGGTTACCTGTGCAAAAGTTAGCCTGGTACAAATGGTTGAATAATTGTTTTATTTAAATCAACATATTCGCGTCGGTATGGCGGGCTGTAAGTCACACCGGAAAAGTATGGCATGACACTACCGCCTACTTCTTTTTTATGGGCTATCGGTAAATACTAAAATTTTTGTGTTACAAATCGTTTGACTTTCGCTATTTTTCCGACGAGTTCGGCTAACGCCCACGCGACTAAACCACCGATACCAGCGATCACACCATCATTTTTCTTTTTATCATTGCGTACTAAGACCCCTGTAGAACCGCCATCCTGTTACAAATGACTCGAAATTTTGTGTCAGTATCTCCCGGTCTATTAGGGCGCGTTCCCACCGGGTCGTGACGACAGATAATCGTGTAGTTTTAAGTGTCGTGGCTTATATGTTTAAATGGGGGTGTTCACATTTAGAACGACACAATTTACTGTCGTCTACGACAGTTTTTGCAGTGACGTCACTTTGTCGTGACAGTGGGAACGGCAAGCACGACAGTCGTAAAACGATAAAAAATCGTGGACGGCAACTCTATGTAGACGAACACGTGTTTTCCCTTGCCTCTCGCACCCGCGCGCCCCTCGCGTCTGTACTCGGTTTGCTTTTCCCAACCCAAGCGAACGCAGAGGCGACTAGATTTGTAGCTTGCTGATGATGCGAGCGATCTGAGCGATCCAATGGGAACAGCTAGATACGACAGTCGCTAAACGATAAAAAATGTTGATGACAAACAATCGTTATATTGGGAACAGGTAGAGACTACAGTCGTCGAACGATAAATTAGTCGTTACGACATAGTGGGAACGCGCCCTTAGCTTAACCCTTAACACGGCAAGCCTTTAAATAATGTACCCAGATATGACCTGAATTGGTTTTAGTGATAGTTATTGAATAAAAAATACTATAGTAGAGAAAAAAATAAAACAAATTTTCTGTAAGTAGGTTTTTCAGGATGTCCGTTAAAACGGCCTTTGCCAAGAACCCCACATTCATTGCTGTCTCAAAAAACGGACAACGCTGTCATACAGCTCATAAAATAAGAATGAGAAAAAAAAATATCCACATAAAATAACACAATTGAAAGCAATTTCAAGTAGCATTTTATTGTTTTATTGTAACACAGTATTTTCACTATCTATCATAACAAAAAATTCTTCAATTTAAACTGAATACCTAACAAATGATAATTGAGCCCTCTCAAGCTCAATCACACTATTTAGTTGTGTGAAATGTTAAATAACATTTCTTATTTCGTGTCAAGCAACCTTTGGTTTCATTTAATACAAATAATAATGTTTTTTCTAAATTTGAAGTGATATTTGGCCGATGATTAGGACATCTAGACAAAATGCATGTGGAGGCCAAGGAACTACTGGTTTTATTATAGACCCAATAGATTTAACTTATCTTGGATTATTTTCGTCATTTTGAACTTAATTAAAATTGATGCTACAAATAATTAGTCTCTAAAGCAAGAAAAACCTATAAAAGTTATATTTTATTAAAGTACGAATCATGGCAACGTCCGTTTTTTGGGACATGCCAAATGGTTCTTATTTACCTGTATCTACGGCACTGTCCCAAAAAACGGACCAGCTATATTTCGAATATTTTGTCATAGAATTATTTCAATATTTCATAATCTTTAGAGCAAAAACAACAGTTTATCTCACCTGAAAGTATAATCAATAGAAATCAAGCATGGAAACTATTTCATTAAAGCTATTATTGACCAGAAACACAAACCATCACTAATTCCGGGAATCCCTAAATTCAACAGTCACCTAGCACACGAATCAAATGTTTTCTATAATTGGCATGTAGGAGAAAAATAAAGGATTGTTATCGTACTTTCTCCGACGTAGTCAATTTTCTAGATTTTTTGGAACGTTAAAGATTTACACGGCAATAAGTACATGTACTAAAAAAGTGACAGAAAAGCTTTAAGGGTTAATGATATTATGTAGCCTTTTTCACTAAATGGACTAACATTGAAACAATTTTGCACATCGGACACAAAGTTCCTAAAATAATTTCATCCCTAGGATTAAATAAATAAATAAATACACTTTATTCAGCACCAAGTAAATACATATAAAAAAAAAGAAATAGAGCAGTGTAGAGCATTCCAAAGAAGTATTGACTGTATATGGAAGGATTTGTGGTAGAATTTAGATTTATAAGATTATCCCTTCAAACAAACTCTCCAGTTATATAATATTACTAGATTTCCGCCCGCGGCTTCGCCCGCGTTTGCAAAGGAAAACCCGCATAGTTCCCGTTCCCGTGGGATTTCCGGGATAAAAACTATCCTATGTGTTAATCCAAGTTACCCTCTATATGTGTGCTTAATTTCATTGTAATCGGTTCAGTAGTATTTGCGTGAAAGAGTAACAAACATCCATACATACAAACTTTCGCCTTTATAATAGTATTAAGATTACTTATAGCTAAAAATACTTAATCCGCAGTTCATAGATCTCTGCATACTCCTCGGCTGTGACTACTGCGGTTCGATCCGCGGCATCGGCCCCAAACGAGCGATAGAACTAATACGACAACACCGCACTTTGGAACAAGTGCTCCATAATATAGACACTAAGAAGTATGTGCCGCCTGAAGATTGGGACTTTAGTAACGCGAGGAGACTGTTTCTCGAACCTGAGGTTAAGGATGCTGGGGAGATTGAGGTAAGTTAGTAGTATTTTAAAAGCTTTAGAAATCTATATTTATAGTGTTGAACTAAAATAGGTTCTAATTGTAATATGCATATATTGAAATTCTCATTAAAAACTCCATATATGGATTTTGATACAAGTAATTGAAAAGAATCACATTGTTGAATATTTCTTACGATTTTTCAAAAAATAAAAATTAACACACAAAAAATAATAATTGTTGTTCAAAATACTCCAACTTAGAAAATACCGTAAATGAGTTGTTAGTAAATAAATAACTAAAATATATCACCATCTCTAAGTTATCCATCTATCCCAGTATAGATATCTAAGCATTACATAAAATTGATCTAATAAATGTTATAGTTAAAATGGACAGACCCAGATGAAGATGGTCTGGTAAAGTTCCTGTGTGGAGACAAGCAGTTCAATGAAGACAGAGTGAGGAATGGCGCTAAAAAACTACTTAAAGCTCGCTCCGGGACTACACAGGGAAGACTTGATGGGTTCTTTAAGGTAATTTTTTATTTTTTTATTTTTACATACATAGTAGATTGTAATATTTGTTTTGAAGTGGAACTTCTCTAGGTGCTTGCGAGTAAAATTTTAAGGTCGCAATACTGTCACGTAATGGAGTAAAGCAATGATAATGGTATCTTTGAATCTTGCCGAACAAGTTTCACTTCGTGACACGTGTGCTCGGTACGCACGGTCTTTTTTGCTATGTTGTAATTTGTGTAAAAAATGCTTTTAGAAGAAGAAAAAAACCGCACTCAGTCTGAAAACTATATAATATTTAATGTATTGATCATGTAGATTAATAACGTAACAATTGAAAAAAAAGAGCGTGTGTGCCGAGCACACGTGTCAGAAGTGAAACTTATAACAAAATCGCTGCCTTACTCCATGATGTAACGGTATTGCCATAACGAAACCTTACGCAAACAAAAATACATACTTTATTGTGCTCCAAAAGTAGAAAAAACTAAACCACATACATACACATACAATTTTTGATTTTTCTATAAATAATATAAATTATTATTTTTACAGGTATTATCAACAACACCGAATCCAAAACGTAAAGCAGAAGAAGACAAAAAGAACGCAAACAAGAAAGCAAAAACTGGCGGCGGTAGGGGAAGGGGAAGAGCGAAATAAATAATATAATTATTATCTTTTAATTTTTCCAAGGACTGCATTATTAGTGTATCTTTGGGCTGGTTCCTACAGGCTACAATATAAAACTGACCAAAATATTTAATATAAGCATGCCTTTTTTGTCTAATAAAAACGTAAAAAGTGTCATGACAAAGCTTTTGTTCTTCTATACCCCAGTTCCATTTAATGACGAAGAAACCGTAAAATTACGCAAAGATGAAGATAATTGAAATACAATCATTGTTTGAGTCAGCATCTTTAATATATTATTGTGTGATTTCTGATTGACTATAAAGTGTATGTAAAAAGCTATTTGACTGAAATTACTGGCACTTAAGATTATTTGTATTGATATTTCTGTTAATCTGTAAAAATCTGATACAAAATAAATACATTCTTTAATTGTAAACTGCTTTTTATTTATCCCTATCCATTCCCTGACTCAATCTCTAACACAATAGAGTGATGTGTTCACAAACGACTTTCCAAGTGGAAATACTTCCGATGGCTACACCGGGTGTAAGTCGTTAAGTGCACAGTGCACAACTGATTATTCCGTAAACTTAACTACGAAATGCGTTGCACCAGAGTATTTTTAATTTTTATGCATAGTTGAAGTTATCAGACTCAATCAAGACCACAAGACTCAATAGTCTTTTGTATTTGACGTTTCTAACAGTTAATAATTGTTAAATGGCTCAACTCATATTAATTATGAGCCACTAAGTTATGCTTACCTTACCTGCTCATTGGTCTTCCTACAAACCAAAGTAAGAAGTAACACCATCTCATTAGATCATAATATCCACAAAGAACGAATTTACTGCGTAACGTATAGCACGAATACAGAATTCGCACGTACATCGGCTACACTTCGCCAGTCATCCTTCGCATCAGCATCGGCGCATTTAGTCGAGACGCTACGGGTACAGGCTCTCTCTCTCTCTTAAATTTAAACACATATTCCTATGTCTTGAACTGAATGATTGGTAAATCTTCAAATGCTTGACGCGTTACGTACGTTCTTTCTGGACGCAACGGTCGCGTGTGTTATATACGCAAGCGTGTGTCGAGACAATCTCGATCTTTTCGACAAGGCCGTTAGTCGTCGTTTTCATCGTAGTTACAATATAGTCATTTACTCTGTTTCGTAAACTTTTTCCTGAGGGAAAGTATCATGAACAATGATCTTATGTGGATTTTCGATGAATGATGACATTATTATGTACATGTATGATGTCATATTTATGTCCGATTATGTGATTGTATTATTTAAGAGTTTGACCATATTCACGGGAAGCGTCTTTAATATTATATGGCTTTAGAATTGGCCTATATTGCCTTACATTGAACATCTCGAAGATAGTCTTCGATATGTTCAATGTAAGGCAATAATGTAATGTAATTCAACGTCAATAAGCATTTTAATGAAATAGTTAAGTCCGGCAAAAATGAAATACTTAAGATACTTTCTTTCCATTTTTACCATGACAACACCACTATTGACTATTGTAAATTTTTGTATGGACAGAATTTTAGGTGATTTCAGTTCCGATTCTAATTTCTAGAGTTGTTGTTTAAAGGGGGGGTTAATTAGTGGTTCTTCATCAATTCGTTAGCGAATTTTATCTTCATTCTTTGTAAAAATATGTGTCTATATTTAGGTTCAACAGTAAAATACTTCAAATAAAACAATTGAAAGCGTGATAAATATTTTATTTTTGTCATACAACATACAATAGATCTATAAAGCAACAATTACAATAATTTATACTTTCTCTAACATCAACAACATTAAATTGCACAAAACGAGTTCTACAAAGCATTCAATTATACAAATGAGAAAATATAATTTTAAACACTTCATCGAAAAATTTTCCATACATTGGTAAGATGTATAAATATAAACGATATCTTTATGGAATACAATTTATATAAAACTTTACACTGGTCTTAAGAAATACTGTAAAGTTTGTATTTTGATCATAATTTCCAATAAAAAATGAGATAACAATTTTAAATTTTCTTTTACAAGTATTAAGTAAATCAAAATTACAATGTCAGCCAATTACGAAAGACCGCGAGCATTCTTTGCTCCTATTGGTCTAAAATTCTAAACACTGATTGGCTGAAACTACATATTAGAGATGATTTGTATACATATTAAAAGTTTTCTTTCAAGAAGTTAATAAGGCCGTTAGTAGAAGCATCATGGCTGGTGACTTTCTTGCCATCTTGTAGTTCCGGTTCTATCGCTTTGGCCAACTGCTTGCCGAGTTCCACTCCCCATTGGTCGAAGGAGTTGATGTCCCAGATCACGCCTTGTGTGAAGATTTTGTGTTCGTACATGGCTGTAAAATATTTTTATTTTGTTAATACAGAAAAAATAAAATTTAAATGATAGAGCAGTTAAGTTGAGGGGCTTGGAAACGGGGCTTGGAAGGAACTTTTATAGATTCATGTTTGCCCCACGTAATCATGAACATAAAAAAATATTCATATAATATTTCTGACCCATAAAAAAAAACGAGAAATAACAATGTCTTAAACTTATGTTATTTAAATAACTTGTTTAAGTTATGGATAATTTAGTCTAAAAAAAAAGTAAGATTCTTCAAAATTCTCTGTTTGTTTTCTTATACCATAGTGAGACTAGAATAAATACTTTCTTTTTTTTTGCTTTCTACTGTGTAGTAAGCCGTTTACTTACCGATAAGAGCGCCAAGTGTGAACGGTGTGAACTTCTTGACAACAATCGAGTTGGTTGGACGGTTGCCCTTGAACACTTTGTGGGGAAGGATCTTAGCGATCGCTTCGGGAGCCATTCCTGATTTCTCTAATTCCGCTTTGGCCTGGATGAGAAAATAATGAATATTTTTTTTTTACAATTATTCATGCTTATCTGTACAATTATTAACAGCACACAAAAATAACAGAAAACTAGTTTGATATGGTGACCTAGAAGTCTTAAAATATGCGTTCCTATTGCGTTCTAATTATTATATCTACTGAATAATAATTTTTCTGGAATATTCTATTTAAACTTAACCTTTTTAATCATTTGTGCTTAATTGCTTCGTAATTAATAACAGTAAAGTCATAATAAAAAAAAGAATACGCCTACGCGTAACGCGCATGAACTTTAGCGATTATATATTCACTAGCTGTGCCACGCGGTTTCACCAGCGTGCCTCCGCTCCTGTTGGTCTTAGCGAGATGATGCCTTAAAATAATTTTTCAAATCGGACCAGTAGTTCCTGAGATAAGCGCGTTCAAACAAACAAACTCTTCAGCTTTATAATATTAGTATAGATTTATAAGAGCTTTCCCTAGAAAATTACAAACAATAATAGAAAACTAGAAAATTACAAATAACGCATCACGCAAAAAAATCCACATTTTTTCCACCAAACGACATATACTGTATACATACATCAGCATCCGTCTTCCCCTTCATAAGCGCCTCAGTTTGCGCGAGGAAATTAGCGAGTAATATCTTGTGGTGCGCGCCGTTCGCTATCGGGTTGTGAGTTTGGGCCGGCGCTAGGAAGTCGCATGGGATTAGCCTGGGAAGACGTTATTTATTTTATTTTTTATTATTAATGCTTTATTTTTTTTTTTCGGAAGAAAGGATAGTTGAGGTTCATTATGATGAGTTTTATATATAAGAATTTAATTGGACTCAATAGTATGTCAGTATTACCCAAAACTACAAAAATAGCACGAAACCAGCACTTAATAATTAAAATAACACCAGAAATAAGTTATAACACATACAACACTAAATACTAATCAATCAGTGAGTGAAGTCCCATGTCGTGAGGTAAGGGGCAAATGCATTATACATCTGTTTCACTGATCGATTTTCTTTAGGGACAAGTAGGTGATCAACCTTCTGTGTCCTACCAGACCAAGACATGTTTTATTCTTCGTCTCCACCGGTAATCTAACCCAGGACCCCTCGATTCTACGCTCACTTGTCAACCACTGTACCAAGGAGGCGGTCAAAGTTATTACACGTACAACACTTTAAAACCTAAACAAACAGTACGGACCAAAAAAAAATCAAACATATATTTCTTTTTTCACTTTTTTTACTCAAAAAAATCAGATTTTTTTTCTTTTTTTTGCCCACCTGGTGCCCTGATGCACGAGCTGGTAGAACGCGTGCTGCCCGTTCGTGCCCGGCTCCCCCCACACCACGGGCCCGGTGCTGTAGTCCACAGTCGCCCCCGAACGGGTGACATACTTGCCGTTACTCTCCATGTCCCCTTGTTGGAAGTACGCTGCGAATCTGTTGGTTTTAAGGGATTAAAAAAAATAAAAAAAGACTAAAATGCTGCAGAATTTTTATGTAACTTGGTTACGATAAACAATAGCGAAGTTATCGTGCTTTTGATGAATTCTTTGATAGGTAGGTCATGTTTCGGAAAAAAACAAAAAAAAAACTATAAAGCCTAACAAACGTTCGAAACCTAACAAAATAAAAACATATCATACAGACACAACCAGTAGGGAAACTTCATACAACACGTTCGACATGGCTCACGATTCTTATAAACACACTTGCTTGTGTGCGTGTGCCATTTCGAACGTGTTGTATGAAGTTTTTCTACTGGTTGTATCTGTATATTGTGATAAAAATGAACGACTTCAAAACTGATCCGTATTATCATTTTTTTTCAAAACGCGAACCAATTTAGATAAAATTATTAGGTGAAAGCTCCAATTATTATTTATATCGAACAATACCGCGAGTATAAGCTAGTTTTAATAAAAAAAAATCTGTTTCACAACGCGAACCAATTTAGATAAAATGATTAGGTGAAACCTTCTAATTACTATTTATAGCGAACAAAACCACGAGCATCAGCTAGTTTATAATAATGTTCCTTACCTATGTAAATACTGATCATAAGGCAATAGAGCGTGAGTCTCTGCGCCGTAGAAGTTGCCGTACCACACTCCTAACAGAGCTAGTATTACTGGAGCCTAGAAATTATACAATAATTTTAATAAAATGCATTATACAATTTAATAGAAATAGCGCAGGTAAAACACGATTTATTCACAAATATTTAGTTAGCAAAATTTATAAATATGTATTAATATGTAAAAAATAAAGGACTTAAAGGTCCCTAATTTAATAGCTAAGTAATTTCGATAATTTTTAATTATTTTAAATTAACCTTAACACACAACAGATAGCTATTTATTAATTATACAACAAATCCATACTAGTTTTTATGTGCAATGTAAAAATTACAAAATTATTATTTTTTTTTTTCAAAAAACTGAAAATTAAAAAATAATTACATTCTTCTCCAGAGGCGCAGTACAGAAGTGGTTGTCCATAAAGTTGGCGCCATCTAGAAGCTTCTCGAAGTTCTCGAAGCCGATGTATAGAGAGATGGATAGACCAATAGCCGACCATAGAGAATACCTGTTTATAGACTATATATTAATATAGGCGGGTTTACCAATAAGCTGAGTAGGCTAAAAACTAGGGAAATATATCAACAACTAGACACCCAAATTATTAAAAGGGCGTCATAAATGTCGGAGTTGCGTTGTGTAAAATATTTATGGAAATTAACACCTTATTTCGAGGCAGTAACGTTCCAAGTGTGTCGCTCATTAGAAAACTCTGCCTAATATATGTGTAGGCAGAGTTTAGTTTTGGAGAAGTTTTTTTCGTGATTGTTAGTCTAGGTACTAGTTACATTATAAATTGTACCAATGGTTTAGTATAATCGAAAATATTTTGAATTTTTAATCAATCCTTTAAAAAAACAACAACACTACTATTTTTTTAATTGTTGAAATGATTATAAAAATATGTAACACTAATTGATTATTCCATAAATCGTATAATATAAGTAAGAAAGGTTAGAATATAAGATGATAAAAGAGAACAGAATAGGAAAGGAATTAGAAAATGATTACCTTCCTCCAACCCAGTCCCAGAAGCCGAACATATTCTTGGGGTCGATACCGAAAGCTGTCACTTTTTCGCCATTAGTGGATAGCGCTACGAAGTGCTTTGATACTGCTGCTGGCTGTAACAATCATATTTTTATGTTTTTATTTTTTTGTGTTTGATTAATATGCTATCCGTACTTAAATAAACAGCTTGTTGATCTATGTGAGTAAATGAATTATGCAATCAAAATAATCACACCTTTTAAAATTGCCGTTATTTATTTTGCATAATTTATCGGCTATTTGCGTCACAATATAGCGAGGTCGGAATATAATAAATGCCTATGTTATTGAAGCAGGCATTAAAAAAAATATTTTACTGTTATATATCATAGATTTAGGAAATAATTATATAATTATTAAACTTTAAATTATAATTATTTTCGTACTTTTTAACAACCCAATTCACAAAAACACTATTTTGCAAAAATTTTTGTCATTTTTTGCATATTTTTCCATACTCACGTCTTTAGCAGCCTCCAAGAACCATGTCTTCGCTGACGTAGCGTTGGTAATCGTCTCTTGTGTTGTGAAAGTTTTCGAGGCGATTATGAACAATGCTGTTTCTGGGTTCAATCGCTTTAGTACCTCGGCTAGGTGGGTACCGTCGATGTTTGATACAAAATGTACCTGGGAAATTTTATATTGTTAATCTTTTATAATTGAACACTCCTTGATCTTTTCAAAGAAAAACCGGCATAGTTCCCCTTATTCTTGGTCCTCACTGAGGACCTAGAAGTCCTGAGGACTCCTCAGCTACCTACATACCAAATTTCATTGTAAACGGTTCAGTAGGTTTTACGTGAAAGAAGATTTTGTCACTTATTTTGTTTTCAGATTTTAATAAGGAAAACTATTTAATTAATTTTATAATTTATCAATAAAATCAGTATAACTATTTTGTTGGTTATATAGATTAATAGATATTATATCTTTATAAATTATCATCACAAATAATGACAATGTGTATTTTATTGATGACTCATAGTATATCATGTGTAGGATTAGTTAAAATTCTTAAAGATATTAATTACTAGCGGTCCGCCCCGGCTTCGCCCGTGGTACATATTTCCCAATAAAAGGTAGCCTTTGTTCTTTCTCAGGGTCTAAAGATTATCTGTGCCGAATTTCATCAAAATCGGTCCAGTAGTTTATGAGCCTATTCATTACAATCAAACAAACAAACAAAGTTTTCCTCTTCAAATATTAGTGTAGATTACATACCTTAAGATGATTGGCATAAGGTTTCAAAGCCTCTGTGACCATCAGAGGTCCGAGATCGGAACCTCCGATTCCAATGTTGATGACGTCAGTGATTGGTTTGCCAGTATACCTTGAATAAAGAAAGAATCTCTTCTTATTTTTATATGGTAAAAAAAGTATTTTCAATATTATTACTAAAAAAGCATTTTAAAGTGAAACTTTTATTACATCGTCTCAAACTTTTTGGTCTGTATAGCGCATGTCGCGTGTATCGCGGCTGCCGAGTAGGTATACCTACTCGGCAGCCGACCGTCACGCGACATGCGCTACACAAAGCAGTGTTCGGAACCGTTCGAACAGTTTCACTTTTACCGTGGTTTCATAAAACCACACAACATTTTTTAATATATTTATTCGCGCTTTAATTTCAGAGTTGGAATTATCATTTAAAATCTGTTTTATCAATAATCAATCATGAATTAGCATATAATATAGAATCTTTAAATATCTATAATAAACAACAATATAATTGAATATTAATAAGATTGGATATATTACTTAAATATCACATCTATAAAATTTATAAAATTATTATGTGAAAATAAATGATTTATTTATTTATTTATATTTGCTTACCCCTTCCACGCTCCACTAATAACTTGCGTGGAGAACTCCTTCATATGTTCGAGCACTCCGTTCACATCAGGTGTGACATCTTTACCGTTGACCATGATTGGCCGGTTTTGACGGTTGCGGAGGGCTACGTGGAGCACTGCTCGGTCTTCAGTGAAGTTGATTTTTTCACCTGCGATAACAGATTTAATATTTTTTATGTGTCATTAGCTTAACAGAGTAATACAGTAGTAATGTTGTGTTGAGTCAAAATTCGCATCTTGATCATTTAATGCTATAAAAATATTCTTTATACATATTATAAATAAATAATAAATAATAAATAAATAAATAAATATTATAGGACATTATTACACAAATCGACCTAGTCCCACAGTAAGCTCAATTAAGGCTTGTGTTGTGGGTACTAGGCGACGATAAATATAATATTTTTATAAATACATATTATATAGATAACACCCAGACTCAAGAACAAATAATTGAGTTCATCACACAAATATTTGCCCTGACCGGGGATCGAACCCGGGACCGTCGGCTCAGTAGGCAGTTACTTTACCACTGCGCCAACCGCGTCGTCATAAACATGGCAGAAATTTCATCATTCAATTGCATTTCTATACAATCCACATACTTAATATTCATTGAAGACCTATATCCTTAACTGAAAATAAATTATTAAGCTATTGCATAGCCTTTATCGCGGGCCTTGAGCGCGGGGACCGAATCCAGAAATTCTGTAACGAAAAAAAGCTCACACTCCCCTACGACGGACGAGGAGGTGTGGCTTGAAGGCACGCTATGCAATAGCTTTACCGCAGCAGTCCCCGAGTGCCACACGTCTTTTCTTATATTATTTTAATTCACTTACCAGCAAACATAGCATCTCTAGCTTTCTCAACAATGCGGCTCTTAGCTAAGTTGAGCAGCAGTGAAAAGGTGGTGTCATCGATGCGGTTCTTGGAGTAATCCAGGAGGATCTCACCATCATTCGGTGTGGGAATACGAAGACTGTAATATTCGTAATAATTATAAAACTTGTTTTTGTTGAGATTTATTTTCATTTAATAAATTGGCAATTTTTATTGTTTAACTGAAGTTTTAGCTTCATTTCCTCTTATCCACATTATGCCAAAATTTTTTATGTAGAACATGTAGCTACACACAGTTATTTACATTCATGATTTAGGTTTAAGTATTAATTTGTGTAATAATACACCTAGACAAAATAAATTATTTGTACCTAAATTATGTGAAAAGTACAATAACCTGAGTAATCTGTATAGAAAGTTGTGTAAGTCATAATCAATATGGTTCAATTACTTATTATTTTTTTGCACTTTCACCATTTAAGACTGAATGAGGTGAATATTATTGTACTTACAAAATATGCAGATGCAATTATATTAATATGATAATTCATTACTAATCTATTCTATTGTGCAATAAGTATTGCACAAGTTAATTTGAGAAAAATAAGACATTTGATTATTGCGTTTTAAGATTACTGCACTGTTCCATTTATAAAAATAAAACTTTTTTTTAACTACTTAGTACCCTGTATGTTAGTACTTATAAATTATATGAGGAAGAAGACGTGTAATATTATTTTTCCTTATTATTGAAATTTATTTTTCAGTTAATACTATATATGTATAAAACACATAGGATTATGTAGAAGTATAATCTACTTAATTAAATTATTTTGATAGGTACCTAATACTAACACAAAAAGTATGTACAACAATAATAACATTTTTTTAAAACACCTTCATGTATCATCTTATACTTTATTAATAATTAAAACAATAGTGTAAGAATAATAATTGAGATCGTCGTGACATTGCTTCGTTACGAACGACCTTTTACTTTTTTTTAAAGTCAATCGAACTTTTGACATAGAAATTTCTTATGGTCAACTTTACTAACTTTTAATTCAGAATGTCGTAAATTAAAAAGATGAAGATTTTGCTATTTATATTCATGAAGAATTAAGTTTAAAACTACATTCATGGAAATAAAACATACCTGTATTTATTAAAGCGGTCTGCATCTTGTTGGAATAGTTGTAGGATATTTATCTTATCAGCATTGTTGTTATAATATTCTTGTAACTTCTGATACGCCGGGTCTTGTTTTAAATTCACTTTTGGTTCCATTTTTAAAATACTAAACGTACGTGATTTCAAGCAGAGAGAACACCGAAACTGCTGACTGCTGTATCAACGCCGCTGATAACATACGTCTCGGTGACATTTCAATGACACCTGAAGGTTATTTACGTTCCGTTTTGCAGAGTAGTAGTAGAAGTGAAAGTTCTAATGTTATGTTTTTTGCAAATTATATCATCTCAAATGTACTTCTGATTTTTATTTCGTATCCCTATAGTACCGCGGAATAATCAACGGAAAATCAGCATTTTAGAGATCCAAACGTTCTATATTTATGGATGTTTCAATTGTCTAGAGCTTTTAAAAACAACGACTACCGGCTAAAACAAAGCTTGGTATCTTGTGCGCCGATAGATTTTCAATACATCCAGAATCAAAGAAACATTTTTCGACACTTTAGTCGATGAAAAATAAAATGGGTATTTTAAGTAAAACATCATTTTCAACATTTTTTATATTTTCTTATAAATATTTCTTACATTTGTCTATTTTTCTATAAATTGAAGTAAATTTTAATTTGGTAAATCGAATCATATACAATAACTAAACATTACAATAATGATAAATGTGAGCATAATTACACACTAAAACTAGTATTATTTTTAGTGAAATAAGATGTTAAAGAATAATGCGTTATTTATCGAATGCAACATAATTCTAACACAATTATATTTTAAGTAATAAGGTATAGATAGGTTCAAAAACGGCACACTAACGCACACATGATTAGACATCAAAGTAAGATGGCATGATTCAATTATCGTGAGCGAAAAAGAGACAACTGATGTAAATGGTGGTTAATAATCCCGACATAATAATAACCTTTCTACACTTTTAACTTATAATATCATTGTTCTAACATCTTAAATCATAATTGAATTATAATACTCTACAATACAAAAATAATAAATGTGGTACATATTAAATAATTTTACTTGATTAATTACCAAAAAAAATACGTGTGGCACTCGGGGACTGCCACGGTAAAGCTAATGCATGCTATGCCTTCAAGCCACACCTCCGCGCCCGTCGGAGTGGGGAGCGTGAGGTTTTTTCGTTACGGAATTTCTGGATTCGGTCCCCGTGCTCAAGGCCCACGATATAAGCTATGCAATAGCTTAAAAAATCGCACGGGATAAATAGGTTATGTAAAATCAAAATAACTTCTCATAGAGATTTTTTACTTTTGACTGTAAAATTATCTAATACATACTATCTATACTGTCTACTATCTACGTCTTAATAACGGAATAGCTTATATCCATACAATATAAAAATAGAGTGGAAAAAAGTAATGAATAAATAGTGAAATACACACCATGAAGTTATAGGCACATACATGGACGTATAAAAAAAGACGGACGGTATATCGCCTAAACATTAAGTGAAGCCTAGTAATGGCGGCGAAACATCCATGTGTGTGTGCCATGTTGCCATGGCAACAGCTTTCCTGTTGACAATGGCGGCTGTATTTTTTTCTATAAATTTTGCCGTAATAATTTTGGCATTAAAACATAAAAGAAATAACTTGCTTCCCTGTGGAATGTAATCCCTCGTGTTTTGTTATTTAAAATTGTACTGTTGCGACACCATTTAACCACGCAAGACGGCATTTTAAATATTTTTTGTGAAACAGTGACGCAGTTAATCAGTCGGTAGTTCACGACGTAATGGCGGCCGACTAGCTTACTATGGTGAGAGTGTGTGCGTGTTTATTGTCTTTACACAATCGCTAGCTTACTATGGTGGCTTCACGTTGTTTGTTCGTAATACAGCGTCCGTCTTTTTTTATACGTCCATGGGCACATATTATATCTTCTTCTTATATATAAAAATGAATCGCAAAATGTGTTGGTAAGCGCATAACTCGAGAACGGCTGAACCGATTTCGATAATTCTTTTTTTATTATATTCCTTGAAGTACGAGGATGGTTTTTATGTAGAGAAAACGTAAATATGTACCACGGGCGAAGCCGGGGCGGAAAATTTAATTACCAACTTTAAGCTATAAAGTCACAGTAAAACTCTGAAACTGTGAACTTTCCAGAAATTTCTGAAAAATATTATAATAGTGCTGCTCTTACAAGCATGTATAAAAATAAAAATATTTCTACTTCGATTAAAATTTGGTGTTCTTTCAGCATGATAAAGGGACGTTATATTTATTTTGTAAATTGTATCAACGCCAGTAATATCACAATACGTGGCACGAACTACAGATAATTACAGCCGCCGTTGTAGTTTATAGTTAAATCCTAATTTAATCGCGAGTTCTGTAGCTTTCAGTTATTTTCCAAAGATCAAACAAAAAAGAAATTAAAGAAAATTAGTGAATTTACTATATAGAAACCTTTAAAAATTTAAAAATTGGAAGTACCTACCTTCAAACTTCAAAAATGATTCGATAAAAAACGACTTTTCCAACGTCACGTAAAAATTTCTCGAATCTTCCATCAGATCTTTTCTCCAAACCAATAGAACGCGATTAAATAGCTAACGAATGTGGCCTTTTCTAAATCAGTGTTGCTATCATTACGTCATCACATTAACGTCAAACTTTTTACAGTCGGAGTTGCCATGTACATTTTACTTACACGGATGAAAATAACGTATTTTAAATCTCTGGTAGGAATGAAAATATAATGTAGCATGCCTTTCATTACTAACAATACAGAAGTCTTAAGAAAAAGAAGACTGAGAAAGTCATAGTTCTAGAACAAATAACTAGACATTTATAAAAAGTTGATTAACGAAAGAGACATTAAAAACATTGCCCTAACAAACAAATGACAAAAAGAAGTACTTTATTTGTCTTACCAAAAAACAATATAAACACAGTCTAACTTTAAACCAGGGATCTGTCACTTTATTAGTTGTCTATGTGAAATACGACAAAACCAGATTAAAGAGAACGCGCGTTTAAAGTTCAACCCTGTCTAAAGTTTTTAGTGGTAAGACAGTATGTATCCAAAGAAATTCGAACATATATATCCAATTCAAATATGCAAACGAATTTCGACCATATTTATAGGGTAATAAAGATCCGTTTCCTATGCAGGGCAACACCTACAGCGAGCCACATCAACATGGCCGCCGCGTGTGTTGCCAGCAACTGGCTGTGTGTCGGCGCTGGCACATGCCAGTACAGTGGAAAGTGACGTTTTAGTAGCTCGCTGCCTATGTAGAGGAATAGCGCGTTTTGTCCTGAAAGAAAAGGGGGATTAAATTAGCTTCTATTTGAAGTATCTTACAAAATATGTGATATATGGAGTACTTATTCTAATTATTGTTTTTTATACCATATTTTTTATAGAATTTATAATATGTATTTTGAACAAAGAAAATGTCATTTTTATACACTCAATTAATAGAAAAAAATTATTGTGTTGATTTATGAAACCACAATACAAGTGAAACTGTTTTTCTCATTATACACATTTAAAGAATAAAAAAATGTTGTGTGGTTTTATGAAACCACGGTAAAAGTGAAACTGTTCGAACGGTTCCGAACACTGCTTTGTGTAGCGCATGTCGCGTGACGGTCGGCTGCCGAGTAGGTATACCTACTCGGCAGCCGCGATACACGCGACATGCGCTACACAGACCAAAAAGTTTGAAACGATGTAATAAAAGTTTCACTTTAAAAATTGGAATAATATCCCATTACTGGTGTAAATGCTGCTCTAACGAGCGCCTTTACTTTCCCCTACTCCGCGACACACACATAGACGAAAAGTTTGAGACAATGTAATATAAGATTCTTACTTCTTCTATTTAGACCAGAGTTTCTTATTGATCATGTATAACCACAAATAATTCTACTAAATTCTCACCAGCATAGTACAAAGGCCGTCCACCCCACTTGGTCTTCAAATCCACGAGGAAGTATAGTACAGCTTGTATGAAGAATGCCATGCCAGCAGTCACCAGGCAGTAGGACACCGACCAGAGGTTCTTGTTGATTGGTATGGGCCCACCATTCTTGGTGAACATGCATAGGGCTCCACCGGACACCCCGAATATGAGGGACCAGAATATCCAGCGCATTATTCGTGCTCTGTGGAAGAGACAATATGTTTAGTAGAGTGTATAACATAGAATACAGGGTGGAATGTGATATTCTTATTGAAAAGAGCATTTCAAAAATATTTACTAAACGATTCAAAAAATGTCAAATTTAACATCTTTGATAAGTATCTAAGAATATGTATGTATACGTCAAGACTCAAGCCTATTGTAGCGACACCTCGCTCTGAATCGCGCAACCGAAGTGTTTGGCAATAAATGTTTTTCTTTCTTTTCGCTACAGAGCATATTATATGCAACTAATCGACATCATTCATCAGGGCCTTAACGGTCGTCTAATCGAGTAGAATGGTCGAGGATCTTCCTTTTTCGATGGAGGAATTCCCTCTTCCACACCTATCCCTGGACAATATCTCACCTGGCATGGTTATACACCAGCATGACCCTGGTGGCATGAGCCCCAGCCTGCACCACCAGTACTCCAGACAGAATGCCCAGTAGACCTTCAGGGTCGTGGGGTACTGTAGTGTGGTACAACTTGCGGAAACTGCCCCTTTGGTACAAGTGTGATGCGCCGAGGATCATTCTGAAAATTACAAAGTGATTAATTAATTTGAAGCAGCCTTTGTTTTAATTAGTAGACATGATAGTCAAATACAATTCATATCATAATTAGCATTAGTTCATAATGTTGACAATTCAATCATCAACAAAAAGCTACATTATATAATAAAGAGTGCATTTTACTAGTCTTTTCATCCCGGATGGGTAGGTTAAAAATACGATTAAAAATATATAAAAAAGAAAACGACGTCATTTTTTTAAGTATTTTTTCCGTACGCTGAGTACGGAAAAAATAATTCAAAACTATAAATCCCTTGCAGCTTAGTACACCAATAGAGCCCTGTATATAAGTGATTGAAATGTTAAACAATAAGATACCAAACTTTGACTGAAGTACGAACCTGTCAATGTATCCAGCTATACCAGCAGTGCAGTTCTGCAGGGAAAAGTCTCCAAGAGCCGTGCGATGAAGACCCCCCGGGCCCTGGTATCCTCGGGGACATCCTGGCGCTGCTACCGTTAGTGTTATGCATATCTAGAGCAATTAAATATACAATATATATTAGGAAAATGTTGAAATGACACAAAAGAGACGTTTGAAACGTTTATTTTACGCAAACGCGAGCAAATAAGGTTTTGTTGTTGAGTTTTTTTTTGCATTATAATAACAAGATTTGAATATAGTGAATATAGTAAAATTTTTGAATATTTGACTTCGTTGTCATTACTAATTTCTGAAATACAATATTTTGTTTTAAAGGTTCCCAGTATTTTTATACTTACATGAATAGCAACAAGCAACAGCGTTGCGAGCCATTGCTGCCACCCGGCTGCTATATCGCGAAACAGAGAACGACCTGCAAAATAAAAATATAAAATACTAGCTTTCCACCCGCGGTATCGCCCGCGCAGTCAAAGAAAAACCCGCATAGTTCCCGTTCCCGTGGGATTTCCGGGATAAAACCTATCCTATGTCCTTTCTCGGGTATCAAAATATCTCTATACCAAATTTCATGCAAATTGGTTCAGTAGTTAAGGCGTGATTGAGTAACAGACAGACAGACAGAGTTACTTTCGCATTTAGAATATTAGTATGGGTTGAAATAAACGCACAACAACTATTTATTTTTGTTTACATGTAAGAAAGAACGTGGCGAGTGGAAGAAGTTGGAAGAGGCCTTTGTGTCACAAGGACACGCCAACACACACAAAGCAATTTAATTTTAGTTAATAAGTAAAAATGTAACCTGTATTGGCAATAAAGGCTATAAATAAATAAATAAATAAAAACATGTAAGATGTATGTGTGTCGATTTTTATAAGCTGGGGATCAATCATAGACGTAGTAGTCGAATACTTGAGAAATAACTTTTTGATCAATGTTCACAAATGCAAAATGTCTTAAAATAAATAATACAAAAAAAAGTTAAATTAATACACCATGCGAAACTACAATACGAAAAAATTCTAGTACAAAGTGTAGAGAATAATAACCTATTTAGGGCCGATTTTTCAATGCTTGGATAAAACTTATTCGTCGAATAATGTATAAAACTACCATTTTAAAAACGTATTCTAATTGCCCGCATTTGACAGTTTACGTAACATTTTAATATTATCGTGTAATACTTTATTGGACAGACAAGTTTTATCCAAGCATTGAAAAATCGGCCCTAATATGCCTAACTTTAATTTAAAGTTATCAATCTATATCCAATAGTTGAACTTCCTCTTTTAGGTGGGTTTTCCACTAATAATCTGCGATATGTAGTGCTGATAATAAATGTAGCGAGGAATGTGTTTGTAATTAACCAATAGTATCGCTTCAAACGCTAAACGCTTTAAACTTCAAACTAAATGAAATGAGGATTGGTTATTTACAAACATATTCCTCGCTACACATCCTCGCACATTATTTGTGGAAAAGCACTAGCAAAAAATCACCAAACTATTATAAATACCTGGTGTAATATTCTGGCTGGTCCTCATGAACGCGCACTCTAGAGCACCAACAATGAAGTACATAGCGGCCAGCCGTTGCAGCACTCCGGGCAGACGGACATCCATCCACGATACGTTCACCGAACTAAGGCAGATACCGATGAGGGACATAAGGAGTGAGCGCTGGGCCACCTGTGGAAGAAATTGATCTTAAGTATGGAGAAATAAGGTACATTTTAATGAATGAAGATTTTTGCCCATGATTGAATTGATTTTTAGTGTTCATATTATGTAAATCTCCTTACAATAAACAAAAATGTGTGTAAATTCTTATTTTCAACATCATTGACGACAAACACATAAGTGAAGTAAAGTAAACATCGAAATCGGCTATATTTCGAGATTCAAAAAACGGACAGAAATATCCTAAATATCAATTTTTGGACTTTTATTCGACAATATTTTTATAATTTTTCTCATATTTTAGATTTGTATACAGCGGGCGGTCTTTATTACTGTGTGTAAGCAGACAATTTATAAAAAAACCTTTCATTATACTTTTACAAAAAGACTTTATGTGGAATTTTTTGTAAGCAATAAAACCCACCTGCTTCAACGCACTGGTCCTCGGCAGCGAAGTCCTCAGCCTAGCGTTGAGTGAGAGCACTAGGGCTTCGCCCATTGCGAACGCGAACCACGGGAACACCACGTCTGCCACCGTGAGACCGTTCCACGCTGAGTGCGAGAATATGCGGTAACCACCGCCGCCGGCGTTTACGAATATCTATTTGAATAAAAAAAAATATTAAAAAAGTAAAAAAGGTAAAAAAACACGCTTGAATAAGATCGTGAAATTATTGTATTTTCACCGATCTTGATAAGTGTAGAAAATTTGAATTAAATCTGTCTAAAGTGGGTCAAAATCAGAAGGAGTTGGTTAAACTGTATACATATAAATAAAATAAAAAAATATTAATTGCTTGTATCGTTAAGTATGATTACTGTTATTTACTTCACTGGAATGTTGTGTACTTATTATATGGTATTTTTATAGTTGATTTGATATACATAGATTGATATTATTATAGGTAAATTAAATTCTATCTGCAGCCTATATTATCCTCTAATTCCCTTTTAAAGCATAGATTGCATAACTTATATCGTCAGTCAAGTCCTTCTTAATTATTTTCCGCAAATAATATGTTTGTCAATTTATGAATAGTTAATTCAAAATAGTACTAAACGCTATCGTAAATGTTTCTCTTGATAATTTTCCCACATACACAACACAGATCTGAACAATGACTATATTATTAATGAGTCACCTTGAATCAATTGCATTTTATCTATTCAATGTGTGTATTATATGAATGATTTGTAGTTCTATCTGTTAATCACTTCTATTTTTATAAATTTTAACATTTTTTCGATAACTAGAAAATTCGAGCAAATAATGTGCCATGTGCAATTATGACACAGTTGTTGCTATGATTGATATGTATGTATAATTATATGATCTTGACCCATTTCACTATCTTAATTAGATTCATCAATAAACTGCATTATTGTGTCTAGCATATAAAAGATTTTTATGAGAAGACTCAGTATTAATTATAACTTAAATTTCTTTTTATTTACTTTTCATTTAAATTATAACTTAAATGAAAAGTAAATAAAAAGAAAGTGAACACATTTTTGTGGTTCAATCGTCAACCTACAAATTTGTAACCAGGCTATTGAAAACATACAAAGAGCATGATTTTTGCCAGAATGAGAAAAAAGAAAGTGTACAACATAACTACCAAAATTTGATAATATATTTTTATTATACTTCATCACTGTTTTCTATATGCTTTTTTAGAGAAAATGTGAAAATTATGACGATGATAAAACTTACTTAAATTTAGTTAGCGCTATGGGCTACGTAACTCATGTACTTCAAGTTTTTTCAACTTTACCATGTTGCCTAATTACTTAAAAAAGAGCGTATGTGCCGAGCACACGTGTCAGAAGTAAAACTCCTTTGGCAAGATTCAAAGATACCAAAATCGTCGCATTATTCCATGACGTAACGGTATTGCCATGACACGACTTTGAAATTTTAAACTCTAAACGCGCCAAAAGAAGTTTCACTTCAAAACACAATCAAATAAATTACCATAAGAGCGATAGAGAATCCCCTAAATATGTCAAGGGAGCGGAGACGCGAGCGTGTCGGCGAGCGCGGCACGCTCGCTTCTGTTGTCAGCACGCGCGTCTCGGAACCGAGTTCATTGTCCTCTCTGTAACAATGAATAAAATATAATATTATGGCTATATTACAGTAGGTAAATTTTAAATATATGTTTTTTTTTTTGTGTAAAAAGTTGAAAAAAAAAATAGTTCCTACATTTTTCTCGATGATGTACACACTGTACAGGACAGAAAAAAAGTTATACATATTATATACTAGCTGCTCCGCGCGGTTTCACCCCCGTGGCTCCACCCCTGTTGGTCGTAGCGTGATGATATATAGCCTATAACCTTCCTCGATAAATGGGCTATCTAACACCGAAAGAATTTTTCAAATCGGACCAGCTGTAGTTCCCGAGATTAACGCGTACAAACAAACAAACAAACTCTTCAGCTTTATAATATTAGTATAGATGTATTATTTCGACGTTAAAGCAGTTGAAATTTTAATTATTACATGATGATGAACATTAATAAAATACTTAAAAATATAATCAGATATTTAGGTTTATATCACTACTAAACTCTCAAGACTTATAAAAAATATTCTATACTTTATATTCCTTTAAAATTTGTATATAAACTAAATCTTACCTTGCAAAATATCTAGCGTACAACCGTCCAGCCACCACCCTCTTACCGATGCCCTTCACAATATACCACAGTGTGGCCATAGATAAGAGCACCACAACTGCCGTAAGTATTGGCAAGAAGGCCGCATCAGGTTCAGCTTTCATCCTGGGCTGGCAATTGTCTTTGACAACTTCAGTGACATTGATGGAGTACTGGCCAAATTCATCAAACTCGTAGGTGCCTATAAGAGGAAATAAAATATTTTTTCAAAAGGCCATAACACTTACAATAGTAGAAAATATGAAACTTTTATAGCTGCTTTTGTTATGTGATGAACAATAATATTGAACTCTAACAGATGAACGGCAGAGGCTACTTCAGCCATCGCCACATGTTGTCGACATATTGACTGCTGCCGTCGTTCCATTGGTCTATCGAACTCTAAGAAAAATCTTAGACACAATTATTTATGTACACACATATACATTAATTTGTTTTAATTCCAATAGTGATCTTATAAAACCCTCAGAGGTGCATTGATGACTTACTAGATTGATGATTTTATTACATTTTTTAATGTCCATCATTAGATTCATATAAATGTTAGTTTTGCGAATATGTGAGATAAGTAGCAGCAAGATATAATCTAAACAAAGGGATATTATAAATATGTATTGATAATTTAAAAAGATTGTGATTATGTCAAGTTCATCTTTATCAGATAGGAACATGTGTTAACTAATTATCGAGTTGATGATACAATGTATTAGTAAATATTGATATTTAATTGTGACTCATTTGACCTAAACATTATTAATTATCTATGTAAATAAAAGAACAAACTTCCTATAGACAATTATAAATTAACAATCTCATAATATTGTGTACCTATATGAAAGGTACACGGACAATTTATTATTCACCTTTACAAAACCAGTTATATAATGAACAAATTAATAATCAACGCAAAACTCGCTTACCATTGCAAATTTCCCCGACACCGTTTCGGATGGCATAGCGCAAAGGGCTTATGGTATCAAGGACGACCGCACCGGTCTTCGGCAACTTGACAGTCTCCAATAACATACAATCCTCACATTCCTCATATTGACTCCAGAAACTGATCTTTTCATCAGTAATTACTTCCAAACAAGCTTGGTCGTATTGCAATTTTGTACCATTGCAGTCACGTATGAACGCACCGATATTTTCAAATTGGCCGAGCATTTTTTAAACCCTCTTGCGCTACATACATTGGTACTCAAAATATTGAATCTCCTTGTAAATTGTCCACGCGATACAAAGGAAACGACACCGAAACAATGCAAAAGCAAAATTGCGAAAACAAATGTTCCTAAATTGTCATAATCTGAATCATCATTGTTAAAATGTCATTGTCATTCTGTCATTACGATTTTTTTAAATTATTTTTTTAGCGCAGAGTACGTGGAATTCAAACATTAACCGAAACACTGAATAAAATGTCGTGTACAGCACGATTTAAACTTAATAGCGGCTTGGAACAACGTCCGATGCGTAGAAAACAATTTAAGATATTACTGGGACGTTAAGGGACCCTTGTGCACCCGCACTCGCACCTGCACCTAACTTCCGAACCGCCATTAAGTTTGAATCGAACTGTAACAGCAGGACAAAACTTTGCAATTTAGTTTGATTTTAATATAATTATTGCAACGCTAACTAAATGTCTCTGCTGTTTAAAATACATGAAAGCATTTAATCTATACTAATATTATAAAGCTGAAGAGTTTGTTTGATAAGTAATCGATAATAATAAGCAATGATAAGTTTATTTTAGTATTTTTTATTAATAATTATAAATTACCTGAATTAAAAACCTAAACCATTCTTTTATCTCCTCAATATCATTATCCAAAAACTACGTGTGATAATGTCAGCTTAATTAATATCGGTGCTTTATATTTTATAATGTTTCATTTAATTAAAAAAAACTTGGCCACTGATAAATTCATATATAGGTAAACCAGAATCTGATGGCAATTAGGGAAATCAAAATTTTGAGTGTGCAACCCTAGGGAAAATGGACTGAACGATCTTGATACTGCTTATTTTTTATATTGTCCTCAATATCATTATATAACATCAAATAATGAGATATCCACTTAATATTATGTAGGTACATACTTACATGTATAATAAACAATTATACAAATTACTTTTATACAGGTAATACATAATATTATTATTTACACATACCTATATTTGTATATTCATTACCAGTATGCCATGTGAAAATATCGATATAATGATAATGTAGATCAAAACTGCTTTAATAATTTTTTATATAATAAAATAAAAATAAAATAAAATTATGTTTATTTTCGTAAGTATTAACAGACACACATTATAAAATTGACTTGGACAGCTTGGACTTGAGGAATAGCCGTATTGGAAACTCCTGTAATAAGTTTTCATAAAATTATATTCTAATCAACAAACAATATTATAGTTACCTACATATAATATTTTTTAATTTATAGTATCAAAACGGGTAAGTCCAATTTACCAATAAAATCTTCAAAATTGAAAATTGTGATGTGTTTGACCCTTCTTCATCGAATGTTTTTCTATACACATTATAAACAACACCTCTTGCTTGTGATCGCAGCGGCTTTTTCGATATTTTCGAAGATTTTTAGACAAAATCCTAAAAATTATTCATCAACTGCAAAAAAGACAAATAATTTGACATCCAATTTGATAGTTGTCAAATAAGTTGCCACATAAAAATCTTTTATTTCTTAAGCTTAAATATAAATATGCCATCAGATTCTGGTAGACCTATATTTAAAGTAAATAGACTACACAGGATAACTTAAAAATAGCTGTAAGAGATCATAAGATTGTTTGTAAAATTCATATCGTATTTCCTTTGGTATATCTACGTACAAAGAGCGGCCTTTCTGTTCGAAATTTTTGTGAGTTTCATAAAACCAACGTGGCAACGGTGATGGCGGATTTATAAAGTAATGTAAATTTTCGTCTCCAACTTTTACTATCAGAGATGTATATGGTCCAAGGAAATAAAGCTGTGAAATTGAACAATTCAGTTAAAAAGACATGAACATGAAATAATAATCTAATTAAAAAATTTACACAAAATGTTGTTTAACTGTTGCGTGAATCTAAAGACAAATACAGTTTTTTTATTATTTGTGTGTAAAACATATTTACAATTAATTTATACTTACTGTGAGTTTAGGATTCATTATATCTGTAGAATAACTTATGCTGAAAGAAAAGAAATAAATAATACATAATATAGCTTAGGAGCCGTTGCTCTAAACTAGCACAAAAATTATAACATAATATTTTTTTATATTGGCTGTGGAGCTCGCTGTGGAGAGTAATTTTTTCTCATTACTTACATAAATTTATTAAGAATTTTCATGATATCGCCTTTAATTTTTTTTAAACTGCCATTATCATTCTTTGGATATTCAGGCGTAGAGACGGAGACGTTATTATCATTCGCTATAGATTCGTTACGTGCCTTGTTTTCTTCTTTAAAACTGTGGAAAATTGGTAGATAAGTAATTTATTATTTGGAAAGAAGTATTCTTCATTATAAAATGATTTTTATTTGATTACTAGCAGTCCACCCCGGCTTCGCCCGTGGTACATGATTACGTTTTCTCTACATAAGAACCATCCTCGTACTTCAAGGAATATAATAAAAAAAGAATTATCGAAATCGGTTCAGCCGTTCTCGAGTTATGCGCTTACCAACACATTTTGCGAATCATTTTTATATATAAGAAGATAATAGACCAAAATTTTTTAAAGCTATTATCTTTTTGTTATAGCCTTGGTTATAGCTTCTCCGTAAATTCAAATATTTTAGAAAATCATTCGCACAAAAAAATATCAAGAAATGACATTAATTACTTACCGTCTTATTGTAGGAGCGATCAAACTTTTAAATAATTTTTTTTCGGCTTCGTTAGCAGATTTCAATTTATCGAATTCTAGGCCGTCCTTTAAATTCAGTACCCATATAATCCTACTTGCATTTTTCTTAGTTATTTCGCTTACATTATTTGTTGAGGTTTTACTTATAACTATAGTTATGAAAAAACAAGAGAGCAGTAACAGAGCTAATTTGTACATCGTAATTGGAAAATGAACATACAGCGTATGTTTGTTGAGTATTTATGTGTAAACATAACATTTGAAACACTTGTTTAAACATGAACTAGTGGTTGTCAAACTTTAACAATAGTTAAGTATCTATCTAACAATAGAATAACATTGGTATTGTGTAGTTTAAAATAAATTACACAAGTAAACTAAACTATGTACTTATAGGGCGGTCTCAATGAAAATTTAAAAATTTCGAGATTTTATGAATATTTTCATACATTCATACTGGTGACGCCAATCTTTATGGCGGCTCGGATATTAGCTGCGAGTCGCAAGGTGCGTAAGTCGAGTAGCCCGCTCTCTTGCGTCCCACTGACACCTGAAATTGTGTTCTGTGCAACGACTCGCACGATATTCACAGCCGCCATAAAGTGCACACCACACTGTGCACGTGCTGTGCACTGGTACACTTTGGAGGTTTATTTATGGATAATTTTTAATTATCAGGCAACATTGACTGACTTTTAGCTTGCTGGCAACACTATCTTGATTATACTGTATGATTTTGGTACACTATGAAAAAGAAAATACAAATCTTATACAAATTATTTATTTCCATAATATACAAATATAGTTCCTTATATAATTGTACTAATATACCTGTGAAAATATAACTAATGGACCATTTATTCAATCAAATTTCACAGAGTATCAGACACATATAAAAGAGGTACAAATATATTATAATGACATCATGACTATTCAATAGACTGTAGATTATAAGAGTATCAGGCTTGAGTGTTTTTAGTTCTAGTAAACTGCTATTGTTTTCATTATATTTTCCTAAGTGTTGTCAGCACCAAAATTTTGTCTTGGCCTTCCTTCAAAGTATTGACTATACTTTTAAAAGACAACAGTTGATTTCAAATAGTATAAAACTTTTTATCAGGAACTTACATATTAATAAAATGCTTACATGGAGTAAAAAAAGATTTTCTAACTATGAATATCAAACAAAAGAGACATGTTTAAATGTTAATTTTTACTCTCTTAATATAAAAAAAATACATATTTATATATTATGTGGTGGCAAATAAATATAATAGGGCTTTCACAAACTGCACAATCTCAGTACCTCCTAACTTGGATTCCCCATACACTCTATCTACAAAAGTTATTGGCACTTCTCCAATAGTGAAGTTTAGCTGCCTCGCTCTGTAACAATGTAATATACATATTATATGTAATAAACATATTTTACGAGAACATTTTTTTTTGTGTGATGCCTTTCAATGTTAGCCAGAAGGGCTTCTACATTTTAACACAGATGTGTGGGTGAACTGAATGTTCACCCTGGTAGCGACATGCGCAAGGGGTTCCCCTTTGAAGGGGATCTCAAATCTCGGCTTGGGCTGTCGCTTGAGTGGAGGAGGCCGGAAGGGCCCTAGTCAGACGGGTTTACGAGAACAGTAACATAAGTTTGTACTTGTAGATAGGAACTTAGGATTTAATCTAAACAAGTACAGTAGGCGCTCGATAATCCGGCGCTCGCCAATCTGGCACGCTCAGTAGTCCGGCACTTCGGGACTCAGACAGCCCGCTCTATAATCCGGCATTTTACATAGCTGAACGCACTAAAGTAAACAAACGCACTAAAGTAAACACGAAAGTAAACAAAAATATTTTTTTACCTTATCACCATTTCCATCTGGAACACATAACCTTTTGACACACAGCTTTCCACTAGTTTTTGTAGCACATCTTTCTTGTATAATCTGTAAAAAAATATTTCTACTGTACCAGTTCATGACTAACAATTTTTCTACCCATACAAAGCCTGTGTTTTTCAATGAATATTAATAAAAAAATATGTGCGTGTACTAGTGTACACACGTAAGAAGTGAAACTTCTTTATTACCTTATTTTTCAAAAAATAATTTACTATATGCAACTTTACAGAAATACGTCGAATCACGCGTGGTAGGGATAAGAAGTTTCACTTCAAAAAAGGTTTAGCAGTTCACAAAATTTGAAGTATTTTTACAGGTGCAAAATTCACAAAAATAATGACCATCCTAAAATTACACATGGAATATATGTTTTCTAATCATGTTTATTATAACTGGCTAATGATCAAGAATAATATATAATCAAAATTAGATTATTGATCAATTTTCTCACCTAAAAGAGCCAGTTAAGTCAGAAACACCAGGTCTAAGGAGTGTCTGTGTAAGGAAATTAGCCCCTCTTGATATCAGCTTCCTTCTGAAGTCCCATCCATACACTCCACCACCACTTATATAGCGGGAACCAGTCACTATGTCATAGTCATGTTCTTTCTGTAGTTCTATGAATTCCGGTATGAATTTTGGCTGTTGACAATAATTGAAAATTTATATAACAAAATATATACTTTGAACTGAAAAAAAAATACAAAAAATCCATTGTAACAATTCTAAGGTATCATTAAAAAAAAATTAGGGCCTTCAGATACTAATTAAAGTTATGCTGGTATTATGGACCAATGAACAAACTTAAAAAATATTTTAATAGGCATATTATAGTGTTGATACTGAGTGGCATAATAACATTGTTCCAGTACTTATTGTAATTCACTACAAAACTATGGATAACTCACTGAATCCAATTAAGTATAATAGACTTTGTGACCAAGGGCTTCAACAAATCTAGCTTGAAAATATGCAAAGCCGTTTTTAAACTTTACTTACATGGTGACTTAAATCAGCATCCATAATAATAATAAAATTGCCGGTAGCATGTTTGATTCCGTGTATATAGGCAGTTCCTAAGCCCAACTTCTTTTCACGAGGACGAAGGACTATTTTATTTGATCCATAGATGTCTTGCAACTGTTTTGCTATATCCAATGTACCGTCGGGGCTCCCATCATCTATTACTATCAATTCGAAATCTATTCCACTGAAAATCAGATAATACTATTGCAAAACATGAATAAATTGGAACACGTAATGAACTAGCGTAAAGTCAATAAAAGTAGTACCTTCCGTCCAGATATTTAATAATTAGCCATATTATGATAGGTAGATTCTCTCTTTCGTTGTAAGTTGGTAATAATATTGAATATTTATCACTTTTTGTGATTTCCGAATCCACTGTGCTGGCCGCCATGCTGTCAACTGTTGACACTTGACAAATTACATCTGACACTGACAAGTGAACTGACAATAAATTATAAAACAAGGATAAACCACGACAAGAAATCGAGTTTCAGAACGATAATATTTTCTAATGTAGCAAGAATTTTGCTCAAATTTGTCAATGTCAAAACATTGGTCGTCATTTGACAATTAGAAAAATCTGTTTATTTTCTAAATTCGGTGTAAAATTTTGCGAATAGATGGAATTGCGGTTTTCAATATATTTATGTGCAGTAAATTCCGTAACTGTTTCCTTATAGAAATCTAAAACATTTTCTTCTCTTTTTTTTTTTAAGTAGGTACGTGGGCTATAAAACTTAAAGTTATGAAGTGAAAGTTATAAAAATCTAAACATGGGTAAAACTAGCAAAGTAGTCGTATGTGGTATGAAAGGCGTGGGAAAAACTGCGATATTGGAGCAGCTTATATATGGCAGCGTGAATTTGAAGTCATCGTTTTACCCCACTATCGAAGATATTTATGTGGCCAATATAGAAACAGATCGAGGCACAAAAGAACGCGTATGTTTCTATGATACGGCGGGTTTGGAGCCCCCCCTCACAGGCGAGTTAAAAGGTTTAAAAACTTCAATTAAATAGAGCTTTTCATGCTGAAGCTTTGTATATAATACTTGAGAACACGTAACAACACAAATGCTGCCTGTTTCGCACAACAATAATTTTAAGGATTGTACATACATAATTGGTTTTTGCTTGTATTTAATTGTACGTATAGTCTGTCCACTATAAGAATTGCTTTTTGACAGCTCGACGGGTGATACCAGAAGTGATGTTCAAAAGATTATCGACTGTTGTACCATTTCAATTATATATTCAAAATATTATCATAAATCGAATCAGGTACGTAAATAATAATTACAACGTAAACGTACTAATAAGATATGTAATAATAAGACCACATATCTATGCATTGTATGTTAAAACTAAACTAAACTAATATTTTATTATTTATTGGTTTCTATCTTACAATTTGGTTGTCTTTACGTTTTAATTATATAACATAATAGAAAAGTTTTTCTGTATCGGATATATTTTACAGAGTATTTCTATCGATTATTTTAATCTATCGACCCATCATTGAATAATTCTGTGTAGGCATCACTAAGTGGGCGGGACCTGTCCATGAAGTACGATAATTACTTGTATGACATTTTAACATAGACAATTCAATTAAACATAGGCGTGAAGCTGTCAAAAAGCAAATAATATAATGGACAGAGTATAAGTATTATAATTGGAAATTATAGAACTTACAGGAAAAATATATTGTAACAATTAATCACAAGTAGAGTACTTATTATTAGTTTTTAAAATTAAAATCCATTATGTAAGGAGTCTTTAATTTGTAATTATTATTTTTCCTAAATTATTCGAAATTGACATGTCTACAGAAATAATCCAATTATTTTTTATGCAAAAAGAAATTGTGTGGTGGCATAGTTTATAAAAACTATCCACCCTAAGGTATTTTTAACTTTGTGTTCTGAAATATATCCAAATAGAAAAGTAAAATACAGAAGTGATCCATATAAAAAATCTTTACTAATATTATAAAGCTGAAGAGTTTGTTGTGTTTGTTTGAACATGCTAATCTCAGGAACTACTGGTCCAATTAGAAAAATTCTTAAGGTGTTAGATATCGAGGAAGGCTATATATACAGTGTGGAAATTTTCAATGGACCCTGGAGAGAAAATACTTAAAATACCGAAGATAGCAAATTTTGCTGAAAGGAAACATTCCTTTAGTTATAAAAAGAAATAGAACTGCATTCAACAAGTTTCGAAAATTTACTTGCATCAACCGGGAATCGAACTAACCAAAAAATTGAGCACAATAGTCTTGCTAGAATCTTATAATCCATTTCATATATAGGTTCCAAACTAATAAAATATTGTTATTAGGTCCCAAAAATAAAACTATAATTCTTCAACATTATTCATTCTATTACTCCATATTACTAGAAGATAATTATAGTCCATATCATATAGGTCCACCACAGTCACCGACTATGCAGCTGACAACCAATCAAGTACTCCAGAGGCATTACCTCGGCTTTGCAGAGGGCTTTGTCATGGTGTACGACACTACGCGACCCGAGTCTCTTGACGTGCTTATGTATTTAAAGAAGGATATTGATAGGAATAAGGATAAAAAGGAGGTAGGAATTACACACATACAATATAAAAATATATTTATTTAACTACAGTGAAAAATAGACTATTGAATGTATTTAATGTTGACATGAAATGATGTGTGGGTTGTTGTTTGTGTTTAAAAAAGTATGTATGTAGGTGAACCACATAGTTTAAATCATAGTCGCTTTCAGCCGCAGCAGCAGTGTATAAATCTACGGATTTGGATGCGGTTTTTTTTAATAGACAGAGTGGTTCTTGGAGGTTTTATAATTTATAAGGTTTTATACAGAACGACAAAGGCCGTGGGCGGAAAGCTAGTTTTTTTAATATAAGTTTAATTTTGATAACAATTTATGTTATCACACTATAACATAACACACATCACAATATATCTAGAGATGTGTTACTTAAAATTAGTTATATTATGTTTGTTTCGAAATGTATTTTGTTACTTTTATTCTTATAAGAAAGTTAATATTTTTCTTTTTCTTTATTTCAGGTTGTAATGCTAGTAATCGGGAACCGAACAGGCCCAGACGTAGTCAACAGTCTTGAAAACACATGCTCGAAAGCGTCCAACTGGTGTGCTAGAGAGAAGGTAAGGCATTTCGAAGTATCCGCAATGGACCGAGCGTCATTATATGAACCGTTCATTTTCATGACTTCAAAACTGAACCCAGTTCAAAATAAAACTGCGTTCCCACAATTGAGTACGTTAAGCAAACTTACGCAGAAAAATAATCGAAGTGACGCGATGTAACATTACCTTTTTAATCTATGCCCTTTTTGCTATCATCCATAGAGATTTCTAGCACTGGTAACACTAAAGGTGTTGCAAAAGAGCCTTCAGTGCAAGAAGCTTATATCTAATACACTGGAGATTTCGGTATGAACATTTGACGTGTAACAAGAAAATTGTTGTGTTCTATCACTTTCACACCTAACTTGGTATTGCCACTGTTAATACGAAGTTTTCCCAAGGCTACTATGTATGCTGTAATATTCTGTGCAAAAGGTTAGTTTTTGTACATGAGTTTGTTGATAAATTGCCAACAACGTCATTCAGAAGCATTGTTGGATGAGACAATTATTATTTATGCTAAATAAAATAAGTATCTGAACCAATTATTAAAAAGCGATATTCCCTGATTATGGGTAGTTACCATAATAAAATTGTAGCAACTCTCACTTTGACAATATGGCATAAGTGTCAAAAAAATTGCGTCGCTTCGAATATTTAAGTTAATATTGTTGCGTATTTAATAAATATTTTCCGAATATAAATAATGTATTGCATTGTGAAAAATTGCAGAAGTTTTTGGACACCAAATTCTGGCCTATAATTTTACAGGCAAGTGTATATTTACGTTATTTACAATATTCCTCAATACTCATGCATTTACCTGTTTAGAATCATTTTAATGGCAAAAATCGTCAAATTTATCATCATTTTACTAAGCAATCATGTTAAATAAGTTCTTTTCCTAATACTTTCATCATTTTTCAACAAGTTTTCAACAAACAAATTTAACAAGTAAGGTAACCATGATGATGGGTTTTTACGGATGGCGACGATAATATATTGCTAAACAATATTATGATGAACATTTAGAACACCATTTTAAAAAATTTTATACTAGTAATGAAACAACACACGACATCGGTATTGCACTCACATATTGTCGTTTGTTCTTTTTTACATTGAAATTTATACTTTTTAACCTAATATTTTTTTGTTTTACGTATTTCAGCTTTCCAAAAATGAAATAAAAAGAAATAAATGGCTGTCCATAGTGCCTATCAAGGGTAAAATTTATCAATATGCCAGAATATGCAGTTTGCATTTTAAGCCTGAGGATTACGGTCCAGAAAAAAAAATACCTTTTGAAAAGTGCTATACCTTTTTATTTACCACATTCTTGTTACTGCGTCTCAACTGTTAAAGTAATTTTAATTATATTATAATTAACCACCATGAAACCATTAGTAACCGTAAGTACAGCTCCTGAAAGACATACGAATTTCTGAGAACTGTAATATCGTAACCACACATCAACACTAGCGATGCAACTCTCCCTTTGGAATATTGAAAAGTTTTAGACTGAAGCTTGAGTAACCAAAACGATGTTTTAATGTATGTAGCACTCATTTTAATTAAAAAATCGTAGTATGAGATCAAAAGTTATCAAGCGTTATTTAAAACTATCATTCTCTACCAATTAAAATGGTATGTACCTATAAAGATGATAATTATTCATGTAAGTTGACCAGTAATATTATAATATAAATACTGTTAAAAATATATGTCGTTATTATTTATAGACCATGATTTTTAGTTTTTTTTTTTATTTCGAAAAATCCTGAATATACAAACCAGTGTGGTCACCCACAGAAAGAGACAAAAAACAACACTGACGTCATTCAAGGTTATATTTTCTTGTGACAAGTTAATGGTCATAGTGCAATCTCCAGTGTATTAGATATAAGCTTCTTGCTTCAGTGACGGTCAAACAATTTTTTTGTTAAGGTTAGGACAGAATATAATATATACAAATGTGCTGTTCATTCTGAATAGGATAACAATTTATAATGTTTTTGGACATCTGTCTCTACCGCTTTTTCTTGATCTAATGAAAATTTTTGTGAAAAGAAACACAATTTGAATTGTCTCTTCAAATCCGTTTGACCGTACGAAGGGCTTACGAAATTCAATACAATTTCCATCTTCAAGAGATTCCATTAATTTCATAAAATGTCATTGTTTAGCTTCTTAAAATTATTTTAAATTTGATTATATTAATCATAATTATTAATTCTATAAGGATAAGCATTTCTATAAAACTAGTATGTTTAGATAAAAACCACCTAAAATGATCTGATTGAAAGCAAATTAATTTATCAAAAATATTTAATATTATGTACTTATTTATTAGAATTGTACTTATGTATTATTTACTGCATAGAAAAATATACAAACATAATAAAATAGGTATGGTAACACATGATTATTTTTCTAATAGTAGGAATGCTAATCTAAAGCCTGATGAAAAAAATATTCATGGTAAATATTTGTTTAGCAGTAGAGTTGGATCAAGATGTTTTATAAAGAATAGAAAAAACTCGATTACGATGCGGGATTCGGAGCCGCGTCTTTCGCCGTGCCGAGTGAACTCTCGGCCACCCCTGATCTCGTCAGACCAATCGAATTTATTCTACTCATTTCGGTTTTATGTGTCAAAGGGACATTCCACACCATCTTTTTGAATGCTATAAAACTAAATATATAAAATTGGAAAACATGCTGACGAGCTGTGTCAACATGTTTCTGGCAATACTGCATGTTGTAGAGTTGATGTTTTTTTTCCCGATTCGCAACAACATTTCAATTGATTTTCCAGCAACATTTTTGATGAACTGTTAAACAAAGGTTTACCATGAACATGAGGCTTAAATATTATCGAATTTAAGCTTAAATTGCAGTGTAGGAACTATTTATTGATTTTTGTTGCACTCTTTAATTAAAATTATTTAGCATTTTAAACAAACAGGTATGTTATATTTAAGTTAAAAATGTTTAAACGTGATTTATGGTATTCAAATCTCATATAATCAGTATTTTATTTATACATATATTTAAATACTTTATTGTGTACTTAATTTGCCCCATTAAATGTAAATATGTTTTATCATTCATCTCATATAATGAGAAAGTTTGGGGCATAGATTTTATTAATGTACTTTAATAGCAGAATTTGTAGAAATAAGACTAATTATAGTAGAGCCATTTTAATAGGCAACATTTGACAGTTCAACAAAATTCAACAACGTAACCTAGTAACGACGACATAGAATAATATGATATTTCGTTTTGTTAGAACTGCACATTTGCTTAACTTTTTTCAATTACGATAACATATTTATAATAATAATGACCGATACAAGTAATTTTAGGATTTGATTTTACTGATAAACCATTCTAAACATAATAAACAATTTCTGATTTAAAGAACTGACGTTGCTACAATTTTGTGTCAATAAACTTTTTTTCTTTTTAAATACCAGAGACGTTACTCTAAAAATCGAAATCTGACATCTAGAATCGAATGCATTGATTACTTGGGAATAAAAATCATCATAAATTATTGACATGTGTTTCAAGTTCGATTGACAAATGTTTCAAGTCCGTATCGATTAATTCACTTTAATCGATGTTTTTAAGCAGGTTACCACCCTATGAAGATAAAATTGATAGACGTCAAATGTTGCCTATTAAATTGGCTCGACAATAATATATGTATTATATAACTATATATCGTTTATATTTATAAAATACATATTATGTTTATGTAGTGTGTATGTTGATGTTAAATGAATAAATAAACAAAGATACGAATAAACAAATTCGTGTATGTTAGTGTAAATCCGTGTCCGCTTGGACCTATTTTTATAACAAAAAATGTTAGCCACCCGTTTTATATTATTTTGATTCATATAAAAAATGAGTTCTGATGAAAAAGGTTCAAATAGTTTTCCAGTTTTTATATTATTAAATACTTAAATTATTATCATTAAAATAAATAAAAAAGCTATCTTTAGATGAAGAAGAAGTTTCCATTTGGCAAACCTAATCTTGATATTATTGCTTAAGAATGTAGTATATAATGTTGGTATACCTTAAGATATTATGTAAACTAGAATGAGATTAGTTTATATATTTATAATTTATTAGCTGTAAACAATTATTACTTAATTATTAATAAATGTTTAAATTATTAAATAATTATATATCATTATTTTGGTTTATAAGAGTATAATATAATAAGTGTAAATCTTAATCTTTATTAGATTAACCCTAGAACCGTACCCATATTAAAATTTCATTAACGGTACCCAGGGGTACAAGTGTACCCCAATGAAAAAAACAAGATTACAAAAAGATTATTAACTTTTATTAAATGTTGACTTATTAAGGTCATCTTAACATTCATTTAGGTCCTAATAATTTAATTTATCATGGCATTTTTATATTTTTTCTACAATTTACACACACTTTACGTTGGTGATCAAAATGTAATAAAAGTTTTCACTTCCTGCACTGTGTGCGGGACTGACGGAATTTTAACGTGGATAATTCACAGTTACATCTCAGATTTTGAAACAGCAGTGGTCCCTGCAGTTATTGGTAATTGTTGTCCTAAAATATCTCCATTACTTATTTGTAGAGACATTGGCAAAGTTATGTACTGAAATCGTTCTTCTAGGTGAAGTTTTTTATAATAAAAAATTAAAATTTTTTCGTCAGGTTCATATTTTGATTCCTCACCAAGTACCAGCTCTTCTTGTTATTCCACCTCCCACAAAAAATCAAAATTCATCCATCCAATTGCCATCAAAAAAAGAAAATGAATAACTCAGGTATTCAAATCATGCAGCAAATCATAAATTTGTTGAAAATACAAATTCCTACACTATTTAACAATAACAGTATGTATATAACATGAATGTAAAGTAAACTTATAATTGTACATTAAATTTATCAATAAAAAATATAAAATAAAACGACCAAAAGGCGAAAAAATAAAATAAATGAACCTTAAAATACTTACGTTCGTAGTACCCAGGGGTACTGGAGTACCCCGACAGGTTCGTACGACGTGTTCTCAATAGATTGACCACTGATCGAATACGGTATCTACGTGTCTCCTCATCCCCGACAAATACACGAACGCGCAAAAGAAACCGTTGTTTAGAAAAAAAGATATAGAAGATTTTCTGAATTTTTTTTCATTTGTACCCCAGGGTACGGTTCTAGGGTTAAATCTACGAATAAAAAGTATTGCATACATTATAAGTACTAAATTTATATGTATTTCTTTAATATATTATGAATGGCTAATTTTTTAAATTATATAATGTAAGCCTTTTATTTATATATTTAAAAATAGTTAATAATTTTGATTTATTGTTGACAATATACTTAATCTGATAAAAATTAAAAAAAATAAGTTACACAGACGTCGAATATATTCTCTCATAATTAAAATTTAATTAGAGTTAGTAAAATTAATTCTTTAAGACAGTGCGCGCACGAGCAACTTTGTCTCCGCAACTATTTTGTCTCCGCAACTATTTTGTCTCTCCCACCTATGGGCTACTATGAAAGTGCGCGCACGTAGCGACGCAGCGTATTTACAAACTATACATAGCCAGAACGCAACCATAGGAAACTGCTCGTGTATACTTTGTAATGCTGTTTTTAAGTTTGTTACTACAAAATATACACGAAGTTTGCGTACTGATCGTGTATACTTTGTAACACAGATGCTTGCTTCTTCGTTCCAAACTATACACGATCAGTACGCAAAATATAACTAAATATACCTACTACACCACTTACGCTTGAGCGAAATAATAAATAGGCGTAGGCAATCAAAGACTTGTAAAGCTATATCTATCTACTTTTATTCTTCTTGATTGATTCAGTAAAATATGGAATAAACATATTATTAGATGAGCTTAGAAAAATAAATAGGTAACAGATAGGTATATAAGGGTTACCTATGGGTTAGGTTAGGTTCGTGTTTTTTTTTTAACTACACAAAAATTGCCGTCGCCTCGCAACCGTCTTCTTCTGGACTTATTAGATTCTTACATTTTAGCACTATTGTCAATTGTAAGTCGTGCAGTATAGTCGGGAACGAAGACACAAGCATCCTCGATACAAAATACGATCAGTACGCAACATTACATACACAATACACATGCATTTTAATAATAGATTTCAAAACAGCAATACAATAATATAAGCGCGAGCAATGGAAAGACGCCGCGCTTACTCCGAAACATACACGATTAGTCCGCATGCGTACTGGCGCTGTATATTTTGGAGCGCTATTCTTACTTACTTCACTACAAAGTATACGCGAGTACTTGCGTACTGCTGTTGTATAGATTGGAAGAACTTTGTGAAAAAGTTATTTCCAAACTATACGTGATTAGTTTCACACCGTTGCGTACTGGCCTTGTATAGTTTGGAAAGACGCAGCGACGCAACTCCCCATACAAATTGATGGGAGAGACAAAATAGTTGCGGAGACAAAGTTGCTCGTGCGCGCTCGCTCTAAGTGCAATATTGACACCTAATATAAAATTACTAGAATAAATGATGTACAATTATTATGTATGTGTATTTCTTTCTATTTTCTTTTTCACAATACAGTTATTAAGCCAAAGGCTTTAAAAATTGCGAATACTCGACCGGTCTGACCAGTGTAAATGAGACCAAGTACACAATATTTGTGAAATAATTGTATTTTATAATAATTTTTATCTCCAGAAATACCCAGATTATTAAATTGTTATAAATAAAAATAATATTATATACCTAACCAAATTATATTAAAATAAAATTTCGCCACGCACGCATATCAGCTGTTATGTTTTTTCCCTTGCATATATTCTACCTGTCTGGTCGTATAATTTGGCTGACGAATAACTGTATGACTCTGTTTATGCAACGTATGGCCTAACTAAGGGAGGGAGGGTCCCTTTGTTAATGGCTGACTTCAGATAATTGTTATCTACTGACCCTGACAAGTTACAGTTATCTGTGCTACTTACTCTATGACCTCTATGGGTTATATGGATATGACCGCTGAAATTGCTTCTAACAATAAAATAATATTCCTTGTTTTAGCTGATATAGTAGGTAGGTCATAATAAAAACAAATTATGATCGGTGGCATAATTTTATTTGCATTTCGAAATTCTTATGAATAACATCAGTTTGACTACGTCTAAATCGGGATGTCATCCCAAAGCTATCTACGGAACAAACACTATTGCTCTTTTGAGCGATAAACAAGTTAAACTGCTTTAAAATAACAGTGCTCGTCTTACAATTATTTATTAAAGGTTTTATTGAGCATAATGAAACTATTCTGTTAAATTGTAAGAGGCTAAGAAGTTGACATAATTGCGTAATAGATAGTACTTTGTCTATGGTAGAATAGTTCTATACGGCATCGCCAAGAAGCTTATATCTAAAACACTGGAGATTGCACTATGAACATTAACTTGTAACAAGAAAATATGACGTTGAATGACGCCTGTATGTTTTTTATCCCTTTCACACCAACTTGCCAAGTTAGGTGACAAAAAAACATACAGGCGTCATTCAACGTCATATTTTCTTGTTACAAGATAATGTTCATAGTGCAATCTCCAGTGTTTTAGATATAAGCTTCTTGGGCATCGCTAAAGAGTCCAATAGTTTGAAGTTAGTAGTATAATAGTATGTTTTTAATAAAATAGTTTCATTATAACACAATTAACAATAAATTAACGATAGTATTCGGTAATGTTGACTACAATGAGTAGAGGGTGAAGTCTTCAGTTACATTGCTTTTGCATTTTAAATAGTTAATTTTTATCATGAATTTGAGATACAGTACTACATATTTATTATCAATAGTTTAGAACAAATTTTGATTTTTGTAACGTTTTTAAAAAGAGACTTCAAAATTAAGAGAAATAAATATGTAACAAGTTTATTATTTTATTTTGGAAGTAAATTAAAATTCAGAACTTTTCTTCCTAATAGATCTTTAGAAAAAACCATCTGCCCGTAATTTTACTATTTTACAAAATCAGTTCTGTTTTTATATGCTCTGTGTGACTGGTGTTGTTCTTTATATTTTTTATCTGGGTACTTACTTGACAGTTATAAGCGCGCGAAATTCAAATATCCACATTGACAGTTCTGAGTCTATAAAATAATTAAATATTTTCCTATTTAATATTTACTATAGCCAGGCTATACGATCGTATTAAAGTTACCTATAAAGTGACTAGCATACCCTCAATTTCGTTTAAAACGTACTTATCCTTCTAGAATTTCTCGAACCTATAGGTATATTACCTTCGCTTTTTCGATATTAATACCTCGCCAATTCCATGGTTTACAATCCATACCAACATTCAACAACTATATTTTTTCGCTCCTGAATACAATCTTCAAACAAGGGGTAAATTTTTATGCCACGTAGAGTCGTTGCAATAAAAAAACGATTTTAAATGTTTTATTAATAAAAAGAGAAAAAGACCTAAAAACCCACTTATCTACATTAATTAATAATTATAATAATTGATGTTAACGATTTTATTCGCGATTCGATTGATAGTCTAATTATTATTTAATTATTATTTGTCTTTCGTTTCCCTATTTAGTATTTCATGATTTAGAATATGTTGTTGCGAATTGTATGAATTACAATTATGTAAAAAGTATGTAATAAATATTCGAGTTTTTCTAAAAAATAATAAATTTAAATATGTATACATACTTACATATTTTGTATCGAATAATAAAAATTATTATAAAGGTACATATTAATAAAAAGAAATAAATACGAATTGGTCTCAAAATATGAATCACAACATTAAACGGTAATGATATATTAATAACGAATATAATAATAAGTAGATTGAATTAAAATAAATTTTCTTACAAATCAAGAACATTGGCGACTATTGCTTTAGTTTTTGGCAAAACGATGCTTAACTATAAAATAAATATTTATTTTATATAAAATTTATAATTCACTAGGTAAATGTTTTCTTTCATGAATTTTAAGTAGGTATACTGTATATTTGATCTCTAGGTAACTATCTTAAACACTTCAAAATCTTGTTCATACGAATTGAAAAAGAAACCTCTCGTCAGACGTAATCTATATTTTGATGCACCTTCTAAATTTTTTATCCACCTATGCTCCGCCTGTTTTTCCCCTAAAATCGACTTTTTGGTATTTTTGTTACTGGCAATTTATAGTAAAGGTGGATCCACACAGACGAGTTTGACAAGAAGTTAATTAAGCATTTCTGAACGTGTGGCTTTATATTTTTTTATTCCGTAATAAGTAGATCGAATTGTTCGACAAATCATAATCCTAAATACCATAATAGTCAACGGCATGAAAACTAGGCAATAAATTACGAATTACAAGCTAACGTATCTAGTATTTATTTACAAGTCGCACTTTTCTTAACTTGTCTAGTTTTTACAACGAGTATTGATATCAGCTTAGCTCCGATAGAAATAGTGAAATATTTAAGCAAAACGTTTTACGAACGACTTAAGGTCTCGTTCTCTATTTCGATTTTGGCCAATATTTGACTGTCTAGTAACTACTAGTAAATTAATTGGGTATTCATATTTACTGTTTCCGATATTGATCAATTTAAAACTAACATGTGAATTGCTATTCGGAATAACTATTGTAAATAGCAACCACAGCATCAAAACGAATTATAATTAAAATTGTGATTTTGTTGTTATCTTATCTGTTACAAAAGTATTGCAAAATATACAATACAACAACAAATAAAATGATTAAACAAGTAAAGAGTCTTAAATCAAATCTGGAAGATATAAAAAGCGCGAATGCGCCATTTGAATTCTGTCTTTCGTTCAAAAACAAGCACTTGTAATATCTTCAAATTAGGTCCAAAGTTCTGTTACCTAAATATATTAAGTAACAAATTCAACGTAACATACACAAAATAATGTGCACACGCCCGAATCAGATAAATGAAAAATAACGGTCAATCATCGACGACGTCCATTTTGAAAGTGGTTGGTTTTAGACCAAGGGGCTTCAAGGCGAACCTAGTTCCTGGAATGGGAGAGAATTTCTTTTTCGTAATTGGAATGTCGTCGTCACTACTGCTCGAGCCGTCGCACGTGCCGGACGCGCGCACCTCGCCCTGTTCCGAATCTGACGACTGTGGAATAATCATTTTCATTAATATTGGGATACTTTTTTGACACCATGCTCTATAGTCTATAGAATAATTCTTAAAATAATAATAATACGAAGTCTCAACACGAAACAAAAATTAAACGAAAACGCATGCAATCACTAAAATATATGTAAGGATATTATTTACAAAAGCGGGTATCATGCATAAAAAACGATGGAAACAAAATTTTCATGCATTATTTACTGGAGTGAATTAAATACAAACAAAAATTAAAATATTTGTAAGAATTCAATACAATAAAAATTCTAACTACGTGATACAGATAAAAACACAGCACAATTTTTGTTTCCAAAGTAAGCGTAGCGTTAGATGAAACAACAAACATTTATTTTTTATTTCGTCCGCGCACGATGCTAGTGGGCAGGCGCGTGCCGGGCCGCTCGTCAGCGCTGTCCACACCCTGGATGGTATTTACACAGTTAATTTTAGCACGATACGATGGGTATCTGTCAGTAAATTAAAAAAAAAAACAGCTGTCAGAAATTTATTGTCTATGGTATGTTTGAAAATACCGCGAAATTTTGTACTTATATGATTAGTTTCAAAGTTTTATGAATGTATATTTTTTGTAAATTTAAATTTGCATAAAAGTTTGAATCAGTCTATTAAAGTATGGCTGATATTTGTATCTTCCATTTATTTTTGTAATTTACTGGCAAATACACATAATGAGACAACAACAGGAAAGTGAATGATTCATTTTATCTTAGCTTTGAGAGACACAATAGCTTTGTACAATATTTAGCCGAAGATCACATTTAACATTGAAAACTTTCTAGCAGCTTACTCTTTCTTAATTTTTTACTATTTAAAATTGAATTATGGAAATTATCTTTCTTATCTAAGCACTGTCCAATCAGTTTAGGAAATAATTCCTTCAACATTAAAAAGCTACATTGATCCCCAATTACATAGACTGGTGTATTTATTTTTTATTTTTTCGAAATACCCTGATTAAATGTTATTTCTTGTAAGATAGTCAAAATTTCCAATAGTGAACTTTGTAACAACTTAGTAATGTTTTAAACAAATGGATACTTAAATCCCCAAAAATTATCTGACCAATTTCGAAATATTATATCTTATTTCAGACTTTTTGTAATTTTTTTCTAAATACCCTCCCTTTTCGTTACTTACGTCAAAATCTCCAATAGTGAACCTAGTGGCTGCATCTGCGACGAGCTGCGCGGGCGCGGGCGGCGCGTTCTCCGGCGATATCACCTAAGTGGTTAGTCACTCACTGCTCACCATGTGGTTAGTTACTATCTCACCAACATACTAACGTGACTAACGAGTTTGTTTTAGGATAATGATATTGTTTTGGAAGTGGTTGTGCATAGTAAGTTTAGAACTACCCTCAATTTATTGATTACTGATAGAAAAAAATTAGTGTAAGTATTAGTGAGATTTTCAGATAAAACTATTAGAAATGAAGACACATATCGTAATATATTTATCTGAATGGGATAAAACTAAAATAAATAATTTTGGTGCTAAGTAAGCACTATTATGGTAGGGCTGAAGTATTTCTGGTTGTATTAAATCTATTCGTTAGTATGTTGGTGAAATCGATTCCTTACATTTGTTAGACACAAACTTTTAATAACACTACATTTTACAATATGTTGTCAAATTAGTTCCATTAGCACAGATGAAAAGCAACACATATATCGATTTTATAACAGTTTTCAGTTACGGTTAGTTACATCAAGTTTTTAACTACTTTAGAACAAATCTTATTCATCGTTTCAAGTGAAGTAGATTATCCCACATTATCTGTGCGGTCTTTAATTTGTGTTCTGTCAGAAGCCAGGTATCGAACCCATGTCCTTCCGGTAGTATATTATTATTTTTATATGTACATTTTAAAAATCCGACAGGATATCGAAAACATTGAAAAATTGTGGCACCTAAAATAAATCCAAGAACTATAGATCCTAATCTATTACTCGTAAAATATTGCACTTTACAATTAGAACAAACAGAAAGCTAAAAGTAAGGTAAAGGTAAGTACCTCAAAGGCAGAGGCGGCTCGCCCTAAGGAGCGCTGGTGCAGTGAACTCCCATAAATAATTATAATAAAATCATACTCCTTAATTTCATTATTAATATTAATTATTACTATTTAAAATCAATCGTAATCGTAAAAAACTACTGTCAATACCAATGAATATATCCATCATTCCATACACCTGAATAATACTGTATTATACAGTAACGCGCGAAGCGGAGCGCTCACGATGGCGCTCCAATGAAAAAATATTTAGTACATTTCCTAATACGAAATCCAATAGGAGTGAAAGAGAGGGTTTGCCAGTGCCCTGCGCGCGTGAAACAGAAGATTTTCTATGGAAAAATAGCAAAATTCGGAGCGCCGCTCCCGCAAACGTTGCCGGTTCGTTTTTACCGCCGCGCCTGGGCGCCCGTACACAGGACAGCGAATGCGCGCGAGGTTGTCACTCTCTATATTATTTAAACAAACACTCGACTCTCGAGTCAACTTCAATGCACGCGCGCGAATGCAAATTCGGGAATTTTCTAATTAAAATCATAAGATACGGGTTGAAATAGTCTGTAGTTATCAGTATTACTTGTGAGTGTGAAAATGAACAATTATAATGTGGCGTTCATTAAAAAGTGTGTCACGTTACAAATTCGGCTTGAATTGAAAGCTAAGGGACTGCCACGGCCTGAACTTGACCTTACGCAGAAATGTACGACGAAAACGAAAACATATACGCGTGTGTTTAAATCCGAACAATATTATATGAAAACACCGTGGTTGTGTGGTTGTGATGAAAGCAACAACAGACATTTACGAATGTCTTGTCGCTTTAAGTTATAGATATTTTTGCACACCAAAAAGAAAGACGTATGTATTTCCTTTATAAGTAATTTTTTTGATAAATGTACTGCTTTACACCATGTATTTTCAGTGTTTTATTTCAAGTGAACACCCATAAAATTTTGTCACGAGCCGCCTCTGCTCAAAGGACCATAAAAGGCTACCTAACTGTAGCACCTAATCTGATATTAAGAAGGTACGTAATCACATAATCTGTAATATCTACCTAAAATAATCATAAATAGGTAACTATAGCACCTAATCTTTAACATGACGTAAAAGTCTAGTACGTAACATTCATCACCAAAAATACTCACATCCTGGTCGCTCATCATTTCCTTAGTAGAGACAGTGGTTTCAATCCTCCTTATAGATCCCTGGTGTATGTCGACATCGAGCGCAAGGCATTGGAAGCGACGAAGGAGAAGCACGATGGGGATGGGGAGGATGCCGGCGAGGATCATGAGGATGGCGATGATGAGCACCCAATTCGGGTACGGAGTTTTTTCCACGCGACCCTGGAAGATTGAAATATGCTTATCTGGTCAATGATTCCAAATGTTAATTAGCCATAGAACCACTTTGTAGGAAGAAACAATATTAGAATAGTTATAAAAAGATGGTAAGTAATTAGAATGATAAATAGTTTAGATAGCAGTATAAGTAGAATAAAGTTGAAGTTAGGTTTGATAGTTCTTGTTCTGGATTTATGTTTAAGATTGATTTGATCGTGGTTTTGTATAAGTTGGTAGTTAGGATTTACAGTGAGTATACATTTTTGCGAACGGTAAAATTAAAGAAATGCAGAAGTAAGAATTAAGTCATATCAATTAAGTAGAAGTAGTAAGAATTAATACTAGTTTTTTGTCATATTCGACAAATCTTGTAGGCTGTCTGATATGACACAAAATTGATTGTCTACTTTGACATATAGAGAAAAATAGCGTGTGTGCCGAATACACGTGTTAGATGTGAAATTTCTTTGACAAGATTCAAACCAAAAATCGTTGCCTTACTCAATGACGTGACGGTATTTCCATGACGTGACCTTAAATTTTACTCCCGACGCGCCTAAAGAAGTTTCACTTCAAGAAGTTAAGGCCAAGGTAAAGGATATAATAGATAGTATATCAAACCTCAGCAGCATTCCAAGCGCCATACATGGGGGGGTTGATGAGCATGAACACGAGCGACGAGAGCAGGATGCAGCTCACGATGAAGGGGCCCACGTAGCGCCACGTGACCTGCCAGTACAAGCCCGGCCTGTAGCCCGTCATCTCGTAGATGTCGTTTGTGAACCTGGAATTAAATTATAAATCATTAATTTGAAAGTCATTAAAAATATAAGTGACCAAGCTCGCAAGACGTAAGAAAGACGCAAGAAAAAAAGAGAGAAGAAAAAGAAAAGTAATTTAAAGTATTTATATAGGACTAGCGGTCCGCCCCGGCTTCGCCCGTGGTACATGTTTACGTTTTCTCTACATAAGAACCATCCTCGTACTTCAAGGAATATAATAAAACAAGAATTATTATTATTAAAAAAACAAAATACCCGACTGCACACTAAAAAAAGAGTAAAACTATTATTATGTCTTTATCCCGTGGGACTTTTAGGATAAAATGTATCCTATGACACTCCCGTAATCAAGACAAATCTAACGATACCTCATACATCAAAACCCATCAAGCCGTTTAGGCTACAGGTGGTCACAAAGGAAAAGACATACATACATACTTACATACACTCGAAAAACATTACCCTCCTTCTTTGGCAGTCGGGTAAAAAGAATTATCGAAATCGGTTCAGCCGTTCTCGAGTTATGCGCTTACCAACACATTTTGCGATTCATTTTTATATATAAACTAGCGGTCCGCCCCGGCTTCGCCCGTGGTACATATTTACGTTTTCTCTACATAAAAACCATCCTCGTACTTCAAGGAATATAATAAAAAAAGAATTATCGAAATCGGTTCAGCCGTTCTCGATTTATGCGCTTACCAACACATTTTGCGATTCATTTTTATATATAAAGAAAGAAGAAGAAAGATAAGATATGACAAAAAGGCGATAGAGGTCGAAAGTTGTTATTGGCTAGAAGAATATGTCAACATGTTTCTTAGTGCTGCTAGAATTTAAACACAATCAGCATAAAAGCAGGCGATGCATCTTGTGTTAGGTATTTGTTTGTATGGCGACTAGATACGCGATTGTTTTCTGAGCCTTGAGAGCTATTTATTGTAGCGACACCGCGCTCTGAATCGCACAAGCCAAATGTTTTCGCAGAACATAAACACAACTTTCTTATAGCATTAATTGGGACCTCCAGTCGAGTAGTCGGCTGGTCGAGGATCCTCCCTTTTTCGATGGCGAAATTTCACCTTCCCTCCTCCATATGTATCATTAAATTTAACGTTTTAACACCGCAGACATAAAATAACTCACCTCTCATGTCCATAAATGTAGATAACAGAAATCATTTCCAACAAAGCGACGACCACAAGGCCAATGGTTCCAGCGAAAGAGTCGAACATCTTGAGCCAGTACTCGCCCGCGCCGGTCGTGAAGATCAGACCCACGAAGAAACAGAATGTGCATACTATGCCTGGAAGCAATATGTGTAAATGATAAATAACTTTATAGAAAACTAGCGGTCCGCCCCGGCTTCGCCCGTGGTACATATGAAAAATAGATGTTGGCCGATTCTCAGACTTACCCGATATGCACAGAAAATTTCATGAGATTCGGTCCACCCGTTTCGGAGGAGTATGCAGACTAACATTGTGACACGAGAATTTTATATATAAGATATAGCTTTGATTATAAGAATGGATTAAACGACCCTTCATCAGGTCTATTATAGTTAAATGATGATGATGAAATCAAAGATAAAACAAATAAGAATCTATAACGAGGATTGAAAACGGTGTATGAACTAGAGCATTTGAATTCAAATTTAAGATTTCATAAAAACGTTCAATGGATATGGAAGCAATTTGAGAAATGCATAAAAAAGGGTAGATTTATTTGTTTTCAATAGGGAGTTAACTAACTCATTCTGAACATTAGTAAATCTCCTAACAAATTATAATAAAATACAAATATATAAATATTTACCTGTAATAACGGGTTTGCTCAGCCGCTTAAAGAAGTCAATATCAAAGATGGTGCACAGCATGCCTTCCATGATGCCAATTTGGCTTCCAAGACCCAAAGAGAGCAGCATTAGGAAGAAGATAATTGACCAAAACGGAGCTGGAGTAAGCTTCAGGATAGCTTGAGTGAACACTATGAAGGCTAGACCTGTGCCTTCTGCCGCCTGGAAGGAGAAAATATTAAAGGTTTAATAGGATTTGAGGCTGTAAGTGGTTTGGGTACATTTTGCAGGATTTGTTTGAGGTTTTTAAAACGGGTCTTGAAGAATGTACCGCGTGTAAAATTCAAATTCAATTGTGTTTTTCATTTCATTTCTTGCTTCCAATTAAATTGAATATCATTTGCTCTTGCCAAAGAGCTATAATTTAATAATTATGCGTACCTAGTAATAAATATAGGAGGCTTTTTAAATGCATATCCTCGAAGTACCATTTGAATATCAAAGAAATGTAACCTTTTGAAATGTTGGTCAAAAGCCAGCTTCAAAGAAATAGAATTTTGACTTTCTACTTCTTTCTCCATGAACCTGCTTTTCGACCAATATGGAAAAAATCCTATAAATTATAAACATATTTACTACGGCACAATAATTAGACGTTAAACATAAAAAGAGCGTGTGTGCCAGCACACGTGTTAGAAATCAAACTTCTTAGGGAAAATTCAAAGACAACACATAATTAGATGATAAACAATAGTTAAAACAAACCTCATCCAACTGCCTGCTCATGGTACACCCAGTGAGATTCAGATACGATGTTATATTGTCACTCAGACGAGGGAAGTTCTCTTCGTAGTACTCCTGTGTTGAGTTCAGAGTGAACCCGCCCACGTGGTGCAGGGCTAGTACTTTTATTTCCCTGAAAATGTATGGAATATTACTGTTATTGTAATTTATGTGACGGCATTTACACATTCGTGTCCGCCATTCGCTTCGTCATTCGACGAAACATTCGAGTGTCGACGTGAATCAATGTTCTTACATTCGTCTACCCACTGATTACATACAGTTGGTTTAATTAATTATTATCAAAGGAAAAACCGCTTTTAATACAAATACGCGAATATCAAGGTGAATAATAGCATGTGCAGACTGCAGTTAACTATTGACATAATATTATGCATGTTCGTTATTCGCATCGCAATTCGCACGATGTGTAATTGGACCATCATAAATTCAATTTATGTCCTATTTGTGTTCATCTTTGGCTGAAGTGGTTTATATGTATTTTTATTCGTTTACTTTGTTGACTGGAAGGTCATAAAATAATTCCGTCGTAAACAAAAAGGATAAAATTGGGAATGAAGAATGCTATGAGATAGAATATTGTAAAAATATTTTTCCAGACCGGATGGAATATTTTACGATTGAATATTTTTGTAGAAAGATCAACAGGAAAAGAGTTACAAAAGAAAATCAAGCAACAGGAAACGGTCCAATTTTCATACAATGTAGGAGAATTTACTTTTTTGCTCGCAGAAAAACCTTCCTATGCATAATATTGTGATAATATGTATTATACATATTATGTTTCAATATCATCATAAACCGTTGTAATATTCAAATTTGTAAACAAAACTAGCTTTTCGCCCGCGGCTTCCCCTGCTTTGTCTAAAACCTACTAAATTAGATACTAAAACCTTCCTTGAGAATCACTATCTTTAAAAACACCGCATCAAAATCCGTTGCTTAGTTTTTAGCATATATAGGGATATATGGACAGAGTTAGCGATTTTTTAAATACCATAGTATTAAAAAAACGCTTACATCACTACATATATCGATGATATTAAAAATATACCGGCCGAATTGATAACTTCCTCATTTTTTTGAAGTCGGTTAAAAATAACATAAAATTTAATTCGTATAAATCATATACTGTATAATAAAGTACTATTCATAAACGATAAAGTCAATGCAAAATTAAAATCACGGACATTTATTACGTTGAAACAAGACGTTATTATTAAAGACTATCATTTACTGTCAGCTTGTTGACTCCATGACTCGATGGTTGAAAGAGACATTGATCATTTTGATATCAATTTAGATTTGCACTTTGTGTTATCAATAATATTAAACGTGGAGTTAGACGATTGGTTATTTTTATTTCGTTAAATAATTTATTCGAAACGGCGAAAGACGCGGCTTCGAATCCCGCCTCGTTATCGATTTTTTCTATTAGTTAAAAGTTCCAATTTATTTATTTTTAGCTAATATTAAAAACTAAAATAAATATAGAATGTCCGTAACAACCTCTAAAACTAAATGTATTATTCTTGTTATTGTTTTAATTGGATTGAGTATTGTACAATTGATTAAATTAATAATTAAAATATAAATGAATTAATAAATCTTACAGTTGTAAAATACCTTTTAAAATATGCATTAATCACAATAAACTGTACAATTCATCAACATCAGAACGTTAGGTACAAATGATGATGATAAGATCATTATCTTTGTTATGACGAATTGATTCAAGTTTTCATTTTGTTTGAAATAATATATAAAGTAATTGTTACATATTTTTTTTTATTAAAAATATTATGAATCGATTTCAAATAAATAAATAAATAAATAATCAAGCAACACAACCTAAAGAGAGTATTTATGTATTGTAATGAAAACCTCGAAATTACTCGAATTAATTAGTCAAGTAGGTATAGTTTTATTTTTACGTAGAAACTGGTTGAAATTAATTTATCTACCCATTATGACTTGACTTTTTTATACTGTTTTAGACAGAGACTTCATAAAATACATTAACCTCTTGTAATTAATTTTTTATATTATTTTGTAGAACCTAAAGACGCCTAAGCCCTAAAGTTAAACTACTAAGATAAGTATTTAATTTTTCTTGACAACCAATCACTAATAATAGATATAGTTTTAATGAAATAATAAAATAAAAATAACATGCTAACAGATGAACTCATGAAATTATTGCAGTCACCGATCCTATAAAACAAAGTTTGAATAAAATATCGACTCCAAAGGAGTCGGTCAGATACAAACATACAGATGAAGCTTATATAAACGTGTTAAAAAGGAGAGGAAAGAACAAAATTAAAATAAATACACTTGAGTGCTTTTCCCAAATCACTACCAAAATCAATTTCGATTAAAGGTTTTCGGTGTGATAGAATTTCATTAAGATGTTTATTGAGGAAAATCCAGAGGCGTGATCTTAAAGGAAACATTTTAATTATAACGAAAATGTAAGTAAATGTTGACCCAATTTCTTTTCGGAAAGCCTTACCTACTACTTTTTGTAGAAGTGAAACTGCGCGTTGAGAGTAAAATTTGCAAGGGCGCGCCATGACAATATCGTCAAGTCTTGGAGTGGTGACGATTTTGGTATCGTTGAATCTTGCCATAGAAGTTTCACTTCTGACATGTGTGCTCGGCACACACGCGTTTTTTTTATTTATCTTTCTGTTATAAATACTACATAATGTACTTATTAAATTTCACATATATTTTTAAATGAAAAATATTTGTTGTGATTTGCGTTGCGGACGACATAAACCTTGTAATTTATTAGGGGAACGCTTGTTAATTCTAATTTATAAAATTACCTACTGTTAATAGCCAGTTAACTGTTTCTATTCAAATTGATTTTATTGCAATTATTTGTTAATTAATTGATTAAGATGTAATTTTTGAAAAAAATTACATCTTACAATCAATTGCGAGGCGGGATTTGAAGCCGCGTCAATTTGCCATGCCGGAACAACGCCTAGCCTAGTCCTGTGATCCCGGTGACACAACAACTAGAAGCTTTTAAATGCTATAAAACTAAATATTAAAAGTATAATAATTGGTCTTAATCCTGTCGGAATCAAACTTGTTTTTGAGATTAACGGATTAGGTAAATGTAAACTGAAAATTTCATTAAATTGTTAAATGAGGAAAAGCCTCTGAGGTTAAGGAATAAGGATTAAGAGTTTAAAGTGTATTCGTCTCAATTTAAGGGAACGTAATGAAATCTTAATAAATTCAAATTGTTTTGGCTGAGTTTCTTATCTATTTCAATTAATAAAATGAGGAAATTACGGATTTCAATATCATTATAGTACATAGGTAATTTTTTATACTATGTACCTATGTCTCTATGTATGCTTAAATGTTTAAAAGTATATGCAACGGGTTTTGATAGAGTGATTCTCGAGGAAGGTTTTAGAATTACATAATTTATTGGAATTAAGACAAAGCAGTGCCGCGGCGGTGAAGAGAAATGCTCAAAATATGTAGAAATAAAATAAATAATCATTCAGTAGATCAAAAAGTAGGTACCTACTCTATAACCAATGTGCTAAAACAGTGAATCTTAATAACCCTATTTACATAATATGTAAATAAGTTGATGTTGTTTCAGTATACAGTATACTTAGGTATATATTATATATTCTGTAAATGTTTTTGCCCAAGTTTTATAGCTGCTTATATAAAAATTACATTATTATTAGGTTAGGCAAAGCCAACTGTTTTTGTTATTTTAAAACTTTCTAAAAATACATATTTTCACTTGTTTTACATTTTAAATCAAAACCATTTGTTTTTTGAATTACATAACTTAATTTTTGCCACTATCACTTACTTGCTAATACACTTCTCGACCATAGTAAACGCCTTGAAGCCCAGTATACTAAAGATGACCACAGACGCATATATTGCAGTAAGTGCGTTACATACAGACACCAGTAGCACATCTCTCACGCAGTTGTTGTTCGGCGGGTTGTACGAACCGAAGGCGATAAGCGAACCGAACGCGAGACCGAATGAATAGAACACTTGGGTTGCTGCGTCCAGCCATACTGTGGGGTCTAGAAGTTTCTCCAGCTGGAAATGGGGAGAGATATTTAAAGGAGAGTAAATTGCGATCTTTCGAAGCTTTATGGCATAAGATTCATAGTATACCTAGAATGTATGATATTTAGGCAAAATAATTTTTGAGCGTTATTTTAAAAGAAAATGTTGGTGAAAGATTTGTTGCAAGAAACTGAGATACTCTGTTTGGCAATTTTTAAAAGGCTGAAATTGAGATTTATATTTTGTTACAAAACTTTTGTAAAAGAATAGTAAGAAATTGCTATTGTGTATTTAAAATTCATTCTTGCTTTTTATCTTCTTTTTTCTTATCTAAAATACTCGGTAGGAAATTTGTTACAGTTATTTTAAGCAACAAAGTATGAACTAAATCTTACCTTAGGTTTATACATATGGATTATACCATCAGCAGATCCAGGAAGCGTTATTCCACGAACGAAAAATATTGTCAATACTACGTAAGGAAACAGGGATGTGAAGTAGACCACCTGAAATTGTAGATCAATTAAATATTGAGGAGATTGGAACTTTGACCCGTAGAGTTTATTTTCATAGAGAACATCAAATCAATATGTATTTCTGGAAACAATAAATCCATTAGATGTATAATTATCGTTTGAATTGAAACAATAATAATAGACTATAGCTACCAAAGGTGCTATTTATAAATAAATAATGAACTTCGAAATAATTGTCATTGGAAAAGCAATTTTATCTTTATTCAATTCTGCATTTACACAACGTATTTTTATCCACCTTTTCATTAAAAACTTCAAACATTAATATGTCCTACCATCTTTTCTAGACAAATCTATGTAGCTATAGGTATAAAGATAGTGTCGTGCCTAGGATTATATCATCGGGCAAGCCGTAAAAAACATGGTCACCCGTCCAATATATATCTGTGCTACACCGTTGCTTAACCTCGATTATTTTAATATATTTTATTAAATACAGTGTCTCAGAAATACAGGGTCTATCATTACTCTAACTTTACCAACAATACACTTAAAACAGCATACAATTCCTACCTTGCCACTGCTCTGGATCCCTTTCATAACAATAAAGAACACGATGATCCAAGCCAGCAAGAGGTACAATACGATCCACCACCTCGGTACACCGGGTTCGTCAATACTTGGTGACGCATCTAACGCCTCTCGATACCAATAGTATACAGTGGCTGATGCTTTAGAGCATTCCTCCTCAGCTGTTCCGTTGTCGGCTGGACAGTGTGCCCAGGGGAGAGAGTCGGCGCTTAACTGGATGAAAAGTTATACTTGAAAAACATCTCGAGTTAAGGTACATATACAAGTTTATAGGTATAAAGTAAAGGAGATTTTGATACACATAATATAACTTAGTCTAAGATCTAATTTATTTTGTTTTGTTTATGGCTGTTATGTGTGTTTAATATAAAAAGTAATAAACAAGGTCAAACCCCGAATCCATTACGATGATAAATATTCATGACGAAAAATAAAACTCCAGACTCGAAAGTATTCATTTGACATAGGTAGCTTCTAAATTACGTAATATTTCGAAGCTTTTTAAATGAAGTGTACCTATTTCAAACTTCTATTGAATAATTCTCTATTTGCTTAATTATATTTTATTTAATTGAATTGCTATTCACATCAACGATAAAGCTCTGCTTATTAATGGCATACTTAGAATTCTTTCAGTGTATTATCAACGCCAACACATGCATTTCATACGATTAACTTATGAAAACATTAATTTATTATAATTAATTTATCTTATCTTTTATATTTGCAAGAGCTTCATCAATTTTAATCTATTCTTATTTTAATACTAGCTGCGCTCCTCGGTTTCACCCGCGTGTCTCCACTTCTGTTGGTCTTAGCGTGATGATTATATAGTCAGCCAATAGCCTTCCTCGATAAATGGCTCCATACTTCTTTGACTTCCATAGTTCTTAGATACTTTACTGATTGTTAGACATAATTTATTGTTATACTGTGATGGAATGTAATGAATTTTATTTTATGTGATTGAATGTAACATAGGTATTTATTGATTTAAATGTATTTTATGTAATTTAATGTATTGTAGCTATAGTGATGTGATATTTATCTGTACTATGATTTAGATTCAATTTATTTTATGACATGTATTTAAAAAAATATTTTACTTGATCTATGAATTGTGCTAAATAATGTAATTTTTAATAATTTTTTTTTAACCTCAATTGTGCTGTGTACATACAATTTGGCTGGCATTTTACCGCAACATGTGATTAAATTTTTGTATAATTAGTCAAAATTGTCAGCTGTGATGTGTACCTATTTAAATAAATAAATAAATAAATAACGGGCTATCCAAGGCTAGGTTTCTCTCATCCTATCAACTAACTTAGACGAACAGGAGCAGAGCCACGCGGGTAAAACCGCGGGGGCACAGTTAATATACTATAATACCTACATTTTCTGCAAAATGACGTTGAATATCCATAATATCATGAAATAAAGGTTAAAAGTTCAAGGTTTGTAGATAACCTAATCGCGTGACAATAAAGCTCACGCGAACAAACTACACAGCAAAACCAATAAAACTTACCCGAATGCTATTAAACAGATAGAAGAACACCCAAGTGATGATAACATTGTAGTACAACGCCACAAACAACGTCACAACACAGCTTGAGATGCCGATACCGCCGAGCCACGGGTGGATAGTGTTCCAGACTCCAAGAGAGCCTAGCCTCATCTTCTGGCCAATTGCCATTTCGATCAAGAAGAGCGGAATACCCTCCAGGATTAACATGATGAGAAACGGGATTAGGAAGGCACCTGTAATTAAAGATAGAGTTATAGTGTTTTCTCGTGTGCAATACACATTTATCAAAAAGAGCATGTCTGCCGAGAACACATGTCAGAAGTGAAACTTCTTTGGCAAGATTCAAAGGTAAAAAACCATCGCCTTACTCAATGATGCGACGGTATTGCCATGACACGAACTTGAAATTTTACTCTCAACGCGCCTAAACAAGTTTCACTTAATTTATAAAAATATTGAAATGTGTTTCTTAGTAATATTCATAATATTATCTATCGAACACCTTGCAGCGAGCATGTTTGTGGGAAGGCTTACACAAGCTTAAACAAATAATGCGTTTATGAGGCTTTCAGTTTTAGGGATAGCACAATTTAAAACTAGTACATAATATAACATAACTATTTGCAACCATGAGTAAAGGTTAACATTACATTTTTTTTTTATAAAAAAAAACTTTCTTTTTTCAATGATTATTTATTATTATGATTTAAATAACATAAAAATTTAAATCGAAACGAGGTAAAATACTAATATTATTATTTACATAGTCAATCATAAAATTGAATCTGAAATCCTGTAATTTCAAACATGTTTAACTTCCAAAAGTCGTAGCACTGTCTACGCCGTAGACACTGCGTCGTAGCGATCAATACCGGTGTACATAATATTATGTCGCAACAAGTTTAAAATATCTTACGTAAATAAAATATTCAATTTATTTTCACATCATGCCAGAAGATATAAACACCAATATTTGCAACATAATATTTTAAAACAATGTAAGAAAAAACTTAATTTTATTAAGAAAAAATACTGTCCAAGTATTTTGTTAAATTTGTAAATGTTGTCTTTTTTATACATATTTTATTTGTTTGCAGTTCGTTAAAGTATTTTGCATGCATTAATATTCGGTGTTAATATGTAAAAACAGAAATATAATTGAGCATTTAAAAACCTCATACAGTTATGGTGTAGATTAAACTAATTATATATGTAGAATAACGCAATATAGACACGGCTTTTAATACACGCAATATCCGATTAACTTAACATTATTTATTACAATTATATTCAAATTAAAATTATAGGCAGGATTAAGTATGGCTTTCTCTTCCAAAATTTATTGAAACCGTAAACCGACGCTGATGTGTTCGTTGGTTTGTTTGCTTGCTTGAACGCGCTAATCTCAGGAACTACTGGCCCGATATGAAAAATTGTTTCAGTGTTAAAATGCTCATTTTTTGAAGAAGGTTGTAGGTATCATCACGCTAACATCAATAAAAGGGGAGCAATGCGGGTAAAACCGCAGAGCACAGCTAGTAATTTACACTAATTAATGACGTAAATGAACGATCATGTATATAGTTTTTTTATGACAACGGATATAATTTACAGCCGAAAATTCCTTTCAGGCCTTTAACCAACACGTGCATAAAACAAAATATGCGGCACGCCATACTTGAAAATAATAAAAACTACATACGTCAGAATAGTTTACATATCTTTTTAATTATATTGCAAATCACTTGATATAAATATTATTATGTGGACATGATAATTCATTCAATAATCAGTCATGGCAATCTTTGGATTGTTTGGTTTTCTGGTTTTGCTCGAATGCAGAGCAGCGTATGGTGAGTGTTGCCACTACGTAAATATTAGTGTCCGACCGAACTTTCGGTTTCGGTTTCGGTTTCGGCCGAGTTTCGGCCAAAAATCAAGTTTCGGCCGCAGTTTCGGTTTCGGCCAAAATCGGCCGAAACTTTTGCCGAAACCGAAACTTATTTCGCAAGTTCAGTGAACTTAGTTCACACATGTTCACGCTCGCCTAACTTCGTTTTCCTCGGCAACGCTTTGACGGACGCTGGTTGGTTGACCCACGCTGATGGAAACAATTTTTAATTATCTATGTTGAGATTGGAACTGGGTGTAATAGTAATTAATAATTATTATTTTTATATAAGAGGTACCTAAAAGAGACTGATTATTCTTCTAAGTACAAATACCAATCCAAAGTATTAAAGTATTTAAAGTAACAGTAACAATTACTGATTTGATTTAGATGACTGATTTTACTGAGAACTTAATTTGAAAAAATAATAAAAATTAAAATTGTTATTATTAATATTTTAAAAATATTATTTTTTATTTTATATTAAACTAGCGACCCGCCCCGGCTTCGCACGGGTGCAATGCTGATACTAAATACATTACAGAAAAACTGTGAACGTTGTATATAAAACATAGCTGCCCGGCCGGCCGGTACCGCCGCAAACGCTACGTCCCGCAATTTTTAAATCTGTAATATCTTCGAAAATATTCACATAAATCATACGGTGTAAGGGGCCATATGGATCTATATTAAATGAACAATGTATTCAAGGTATTTAATTGGTTAAGGATTAATGCTGTATTGGTTAAAATCGCTTCGAAAATTAGCCATTATTTGTCGTAAAAAGTAAATGACAAAAAAAAGTTATTGTGGGTTATCCATAAGAGATAGACATATACCATCACGGACTTTTCTGTAGACCTTTTCAATGTGTATAATAACTTAGTACATTATTTTGATAAAACTCGTAGGGCAACTCGTAGGGGCTGCGTTTGCAATGTAAGCGGAAAAAATGTAATTTTTTACGACATCACATTAGAAACCTCAAAAATAACAGTACTTCTCCACTATTTAATGGATGTTATTATACATATAAACCTTCCTCTTGAATCACTCATCTATTAAAAAAAACCGCATCAAAATCCGTTGCGTAGTTTCAAAGATTTAAGCGTACAAAGGGACATAGGGACAGAGAAAGCGACTTTGTTTTATACTATGTAGTGATAAATGATTACTGTGTTTTCATTTCATGCCCTAATTAAGGCAAAATAATAGGTAAAATGAACCAAAGTTCAGTATTTTTAGAAATTTCATACTTGACCACGTGAGTTTCGGTTTCGGTTTCGGTTTCGGCCGAAACTGAAGCCACGGCCGAACATTCGGTTTCGGTTTCGGTTTCGGCCTGGAAACCAGTTTCGGTCGGACACTAGTAAATATGAAAATACGTAATTTTATTGTGTAAAATGTAGATAAATAAATATTCATTTTTTAGTTAATTTCCTGTTTTGAAGTGAAACTTCTTAAGGCGTGTTGAGAGTAAAATTCCAAGGTCACGTAAGGTCATGGAATAAGGCGACGGTTTTGGTATCTTTGAATCTTGCCAAAGAAGTTTCACTTCTGACACGTGTGCTCCGCACACACGATCTTTTTTAACATGATATTATTAGCTTCATCTTAATGTTTGTTTGTGTGTATGTTTTTATGTAACCGACGCTTTTATACTCAATTTGGACCACTCAAAATGCACAGATTTAATTCAAACTTCGTACACATCTCAAGGATCGGTGTAATTACAATAATTTCATAACATTACAATTAAAACGTGCATCTTTAGTTTTATTTATTAAACTACTAAACATTATTATTCTAATTTTACTGCTTTTTCAGAAGGAGGGTAATGTTTGTTTTCTGTCTTGATTTTTAATATTTTTGTGCAGGATCATTTGAAATAGTAGGCGGTGATCCGGTAAGTATAGAGAATGTCCCGTACTTCGCGATATATAAGGTGAAGCACATGGACCACGGATGTGGAGCTTCCATCGTCACAAGCCAGTTCGTTATATCAGCAGCACATTGTTACTTGAGTTTTGATGGGTATGGTTTATTTTGTAATTAAAATTTTCTAATGATGTTCAATCTAGGGTATATTGAGGGTAGCTAATTATATGATAGTGTACAAGTATTTGCGCAAACATAAGTACCTACACTACTATATGCAATCCATACTAATATTATAAATGTGAAAGTAACTCTGTCTGTCTGTCTGCTACTCAATCACGCCTAAACTACTGAACCAATTTGCATGAAATTTGGTATGGAGATATTTTGATACCCGAGAAGGGACATAGGCTACCTTTTATTGCGAAATATGTACCACGGGCGAAGCCGGGGCGGACCTCTAGTAGGAATATATGTTATAGACAACTTATACATCACAAGGGAACTGCCAGTTGTGCATGAAAAAGTGAAAAACTACTTCAATTATAAAAAGGCATCGATAAGTTCGTATAAGAAAACAACGAAGTTATTTATTTACGTAGTTTATATAATTGTTATCTTATCTCCGCAACATACTAAAATACATATAAAACTACGTTCCCTCTGATATATTTTAGTATTCTCTCCACATATCTCATCAAAACTAATATTATCGAAAAATAAACCAATTTGTCGATTATTATTATATTTATATTTTGACGACGCGGTTGGCGCAGTAGTAAGTAACTGCCTACTGAGCCGACGGTCCCGGGTTCGATCCCCGGTCAGGGCAAATATTTGTGTGATGAACTCAATTATTTGTTCTTGGGTCTGGGTGTTATTATCTATATATGTATTTATTAAATTTTTTTTTATCGTCGCCTAGTACCCACAACACAAGCCTTAATTGAGCCTACTGTGGGACTAGGTCGATTTGTGTAATAATGTCCTATAATATTTATTTATTATTTATATTTATTTATTTATTTCATCACGACAGGTAGATATAGAAAGCAGGTGACAGTCGTTAGAGTCGGAAATAATTTAGACAATAGCAAAGTGAAAGAATAACGCATAAAAAGGGTACATGATAATTACAATTTTACATTACTCTTTCAATCAGTACAGACTACAGTCCCCCACAACAATTATTATTAGAGGCCGTAGGTACCTAGGTATGGCACACAGTTGGTAACAAGGATTAATAATGTTTGCTGTAGGTACGAGTATATCTACTCCCTAGAGTCTAGACCCTACATAGTGTAAAACAAATACACTGCCCATATACGTTTTTTTAAGCTATAATTGCATAGCTTCTATCGCGGGCCTTGAGCGCGGGGACCGAATCCAGAAATTCCGTAACCAAAAAACCTCACGCTCCCCACTCCGACGGGCACGGAGGTGTGGCTTGAAGGCATAGCATGCAATAGCTTTACCGCGGCAGTCCCCGAGTGCCACACGTCTTTTTTTTAATAGATAGGGTGGTTCTTGAAGAAGGTTTTAACATATAATTTGTATGTGTAGAAAAATAATTTTCTACAAAATGAGCAACAAGCTGCGCATGAATAGCTAGTTCATAATAAAATTAGAAAGAATTTTAAAATCACGTGCGACGGTGTTGCCAGTGTCGTCTAAGCCGATCAGCATCGGATTCATCTACTTTTTTACACTGGCAATACTTTCAAAATAATACTATATTTTTTTATTGTTTCTAGGAATCCAACAGAAGTAGTTGTTGGCACAGATAAAATAAACGAAGGTGAACACCACGAAATCATGGCATCTTATCCGCATCCAAGTTTTACTATGAATTATTTATTGTTTCATCATATTGATTGTGATGTTGTATTGCTCAAATTGAGTAAGAAGTTGATATTCAATGATAGAGTGCAGCCAATCGCATTAGCTGAACCCAACATGGTTATAGAAGATAACGCGGTATTTGAAACCATGGGTTTCGGTAGGACCAATCCGTATGTAAGTATTTTTTTTATGTTGGTACCTATATTTAATATTAAGATAAGATGAATATTGATATGTAAGAGTACAAAACTGTGAAATTTTTATGTGATTAAGAAGAAAAATCTTAAAAATCTCTGCCGTCTTTTTCTTATTTACATTGAACTACTGATTAATTGAATTGAACAAAACATGAACTGAACTTATAGATTATATATTTGTATATTTCTTATATGTGTATGTATATTCTATCTCTTATATATTTGTAAAAAAAAACCTATAACTTTCTAAGTACAAAAAAATATCAAATTCAATATGTATATCGTATTCTTCATTGAAATTACAACCAATATTTCGCTTTCAGGATCCAAACTCCCTTTCTGATATTCTCCTCGCAGTCGATGTACCCCACGTCACAGATAGAATATGCGCTAAAACTTACGGAAAGGATTTGACGAAACACATGATTTGCGCTGGTGAAGAAGGAAAAGATAGCTGCCAGGTAAATATCTTCTGTGTTTTTTTGTTATAGAAAAAAATTTGACCATGAGGCGGAATTTAAAGATATCAGCCCGATTGAATCTCAATTCGAAATACGGAGTCAGAAAATGTTCGTATTTACGTAAGAGCAAAAAGAAATCAATAAGTCACCAAAAAGTTCTTTTAAATAAAAACACAAACAGGTCACACTGTTTTGAACTGCGCCCTGGCCATTAATAAAAAAATATATAATTAAAAAAATGTACCTATGTTAGGCAAAACTTGTAATATAGTTATAGAGCATGCACCTTTTAAACGTAGTTAGAAAAACTAACACCGCTTGTAAAGTATATGTGGATCGAATTTAAACCTTCACCTTATACAATAATAAGATTTGTGACGTCGTGAGGCGTCATAAGTACACATTTGCGCTTAGCATTTTGTACGAGTAATGTGGCAAAACAAAGGCAAGATTTAAATTCCTGTGTACAATTTTAAAATCACATTTGCACGTAGAAATATAAACACATTAACAAAGTCTGTCATCGTTGGTAAATGTATATGCTGTTAACACTGATTATTTATAATTCGATTTTTGAAAAAAAATTGCCAATTTTAGTGAAAATTTATATTTTTCTGACTAAAAAATGAACATCCTTTCCATACAAGTTTCCACCTTGGTGAGAAAAATTAATATTTTTAATGAAAATAAAAAAAAAATCATATCTAATATCTATCTAATATTCTTAATCTTAATCTTAATATCTTAATACTATTATAAAGGCGAAAGTTTGTAAGGATGTATGGATGTATGGATGTATGGATGTATGGATGTATGGATGTATGGATGTTTGTTACTCTTTCACGTAAAAACTACTGAACCGATTACAATGAAATTTAGCACACATATAGAGGGTAACTTGGATTAACACATAGGATAGGTTTTATCCCGGAAATCCCACGGGAACGGGAACTATGCGGGTTTTCCTTTGAAAACGCGGGCGGATCCGCGGGCGGAAATCTAGTCTAGTATATTATAAAGGCGAAAGTTTGTAAGGATGTATGGATGTATGGATGTTTGTTACTCTTTCACGTAAAAACTACTGAACCGATTACAATGAAATTTAGCACACATATAGAGGGTAACTTGGATTAACACATAGGATAGTTTTTATCCCGGAAATCCCACGGGAACGGGAACTATGCGGGTTTTCCTTTGCAAACGTGGGCGAAGCCGCGGGCAGAAATCTAGTAATATCATAAAAGACCTTAAAATAACCATAGAATTCTTCGATTTACAATATCACAAAATTCATTATAGATTTTTAGATATTTGATGCAATACCAAATAGACATTCTTGATGTGTTTGCCGGTTTCTATTCTACATGGAGCAGGTAAGGCGACGATTTTGGTATCTTTAAACCTTGTCAAAGAAGTTTCACTTCTGTCTTGTGCTCGGCACACGCTCTTTTTTCAATAGACTTTTCTTGAAATATAGTTTTTTTTTTCAGAACGACAGCGGTGGTCCTTTAGTATACAAAGACAAGCTAATTGGCATAGTTTCCTTCGGCCGCAGCTGCGCTGAGAAAGACACGCCCGGTATCTATGCTAAAGTGTCAAGTCTACGTGATTTCATTGACAAAATTATTAAAGAAAATCAGTAGGGTTATTTCAGCGCCACTGGAGCATTAGTAGTGAAAGATTCATTTTTAATGAGTATAATGCTCTGTGAAGTATATTTTTTAAAGATTTTATAAAGAGTTTTTTGTCAAATTAAATAAATAATTTAATAAATCAAATGAAATGTATTTTTATTTTGTGGTTTTAGAATATCACGTAGTAGCACGTTTCTTTCTTGTTATTTTGATACAACATTCAGGACAATAGGCAGGCATAATAAGTTCATAATTTTATCAATTTGACCGACGCGACGCTCTTGTCCATCATTAAAAATGATCGATACCATTAATACTGCCCAGATAATCAAACTAGACAATATATCTAAATCATATCTACTAATTATAATATATTATATAAAATTCCGAAAAATGGGGGCTATTTTTTGGGTGGGTACTTATATTTTTTGCCCAGACAAGTTTGTAAAAAGTTTTTTTAAGCTAACAAAAAAAGTGAAATGAGCGGCGCGTCGTCGTGGTGTGCTGCTAGTTTTATATACTAGTTTTATATATGTATATGTATGCATGTAACAAAGCTAAAAATATGTATACCATAGATACCAATGGAATGAAAGTTATTCATGGTCATTCTATAAATATTTTATTACATTTTTGTGAAATAGTTTTTTGTGTTCGAAATAATAAAACGGGCAATATTTAAATATTTTACTTAATTGTCTATGATGGCTGTGATAGGATTGTTCTGCCTTTTGTTGCTTTTAATTCAATGTAAATCGGAATATGGTTTGTAACATAAAATAGTTTTTTAAATATAAATATATATTTTTTTTTGATTTGTTAATAAGTAGGAATTGGTTTTGTTTATGTTAGCTTTAAATAATAATTATTAAATGGAGAATTGAATAAACAAGTTTTGAATTATGGTTTTTAAAATAAATCTATAATATAAAAATGAATCCCAAAATGTGTTGGTAAGCGCATAACTTGAGAACGGCTGAACCGATTTCGATAATTCTTTTTTATTATATTCCTTGAAGTACGAGGATGGTTCTTACGTAGAGAAAACGTAAATATGTACCACGGGCGAAGCCGGGGCGGACTGCTAGTTAGTTATATTTATAGTTTTACATATTTTAAATGTATGTATATGGATTTGGGTTGTTGGTCACTGTCTGCGATAAAGATGCTTTCGTTTCATTGATTGCATGTACATATTATATAAAAGGTTTTTTTAATTGTGTTCAATATAGCGTACAATAAGGAAATTTTCATTCATATTTGGATAAAAAAAATGCCTTTGATTTATAAACTATTTCTCTATTAGCTTTTTTTCATCAATTTATTGCAGGAAATTACGAAATAGTGGGTGGAGACACGATTAAAATTGAAAAAGTTCCCTTTTTCGCTATCTACAAACCAAAGAAAAATAGACATGGCTGTGGGGCTTTTATCGTCTCTGATCAATTCGTTGTTTCAGCAGCGCACTGTCAAATTATTTTTGAAGAGTACGCATGTTTTCTTTTCTTTTTTTTATATATTTTGCTGTCTCTGTATATTTTATATTAGCTGCGCAATTTGAATTTGAATTCCTTTATTTGTAAAAAGAAATAGAACTACATTAAAGGATTTTCGAAAATTCACTTGCTTCGACCGGGAATTCAGCAAAATTTGCTATCTCAAATATTTCAAGTACTTTCCCTCCAGGGCCAATCGAAAATTTCCACACTGAACCTATATATTAACTATATTGTACAGTACAGTAAACTATAGTTAAGGGTCGGAAGCCATACATACTTGGGTACGGTTTTTTGTTAATTGATTCGGAAGAGATTAAGGAATTACAATATTTTCACACATGGAACTGTCTTTGAAGATAACGTGAAGGCAAACTTGTGAAATAGTGCCATAAATCTGGATACATTATAAAATTTAAATAAATCATTATTATAATAATTAATAAGTTAAGTGAATTCATTTTAGAGTTCACTATTAGTCAAACATTTCCATATAGGTATAGGTATTAATTCTATAAAAAGTAGGTACCTACTTACTATCTACATGTAGATATTTTTTTTAATTATAAAATATATTTTCTACCATATACCTATTTGTAGTGTAGACACAGAAGTCATCGTTGGAACAGATAAAATAGACAATGGAGAGCATTTAGACATCAAAACAGTTTACGTACATCCATATTTTGATGTAGCAACACTTGACAATGACGTCATAGTTCTTCAATTGGTCAAGAAGTTAGTATTCAGTGAAAAAGTACAACCAATAAAATTAGCTGAACCGAATATGCTTATAGAAGATGGTGCTGAAATCATGGCCATGGGATTTGGATTGACGGACCCGAAAAACGTAAATATGCTTACAATTTTATTTTTTTGATGTGTAGGGGTGTGTGATGTGCAGTGTGCTATCACCAAATTTGTGGGGTCGCCACCCTTGTCCCACGGCCGCGATCGTGAAAATAGCGGCTGAAATGGTTTTTACGATATGTCTCTTAAACTATTTATCTGATAAAAATGTGATCATTATTTGTTGCAAATTAAATTCTCCACAACTTTGGTCGAGTAACTTTTTGTCGTAGAACTAAAAATAAAAATGTTAGCGAAATTGTTCAGAAATTAGAGCTATTAATATTTTTCAATAAAATTTTTTTTTATAATTTTACGAAATAAGTATGTACATTCAATCATTTCAGGGAAAATCCCAGTCAAAGCAGCTTCTCTCAGTGAATGTACCTTACGTAAATACTACAATATGTAGTAAATATTACCCTAAAAAATTAACGAAGCAAATGATATGTGCTGGTAGAAAAGGAAAAAGCGTTTGCGTGGTAAATATAATATTTTATAATATATTATAATATTTTTTCAGCTTAGATTATAAGTTTTTTTTTTGCAAATGAAAATATGTTATCAAAATGTGATGCAGGAAAAATATATCGACAGGATTCTTTCATTTTTTATTTCAAATATTGAGTTTTCTTGTCTCTTTTTCTAAGGTAACATTTTAAGGAAGCCATACCGTCCCCTTAACAGGTGAATGTACTAACAAATTTCGGGGTCACAACAATGACCCGATTTCAGGAAATTGATGTTTACGATTCATAGGGGACTTCAACCTAATTAATTTAATAAAACAATTGTACAGGACATAATTACGTTAGGTATTTCTCTGATGTATATTTTTTGGAAGGGTCATATTATTTTAATTACGATATTAAATATTAATTTATAATATATAATGTCAAATTAACATAGAAATATTATAAATTGCTAACCGCCTTCTTAGTATAGGCAGTGGTTAACTCTGAGCATAGAAAGTTTTTTTGTCCCCACCGAGAATCGAATCCAGCACCCCTCGTATCTACGCCCACAAGTAAACCACTATGCCAAAGATTAATTAGGCGTTGATTGTCTATTAGTGGCATAGATAATTTCAATTGTTATATTTCAGGGTGATAGCGGCGGTCCCTTAGTATACAAGGGAGTTGTAATTGGCATAGTGTCGTTCGGAAACTATGATTGTTCGACCAAAGGTTCGCCTGCTGTGTTCGCCAGAGTATCGGCTCTACGTGATTTTATCGATAAAGTTATTAAAGAAAATGCCTGAGTATATTTCCTAGGTGTTTGTTCCATCGGTCGATATTGGTATTTAATCAGATTATAAAAAATATGTATATTTTATCTGTAAGTATTATTTTTTAGCACCTTTTAATCTTTAAAGTATTTTAGTTTAAAAATCATTACAGCCTACAGTTAAGTATCTAGTAATTTAAGGAAAACTTTTTTTTATACATATTTAAGACGATGAGAACTTATCATCAGTAGAAACTTACCTCCTCCATTTTGCTGGCACAAATACGGAAAGCGCCAAATGTTGCCCAGCCCCACAGAGTATCCAATGATTGAAAGGAAGAACTGCAGTTTTCCCGACCACGCAGCCCTGTCCTCATCCGGGGCATCGCGCTGCAAAGAGTTCCTAGACCCTTGAAGCACTATAGTAACTCCATGTGGTCTCTCACTACCATCAGCTCTTGTATTCAAAGGCGCCAATTCATGCCCATTGCGAGGACCGATCGGTTCAGCTTTTGCCGCCATCTTGCGTTCTTTTTTTTACTTTTTTTTCTATCGATTATTAACGGCCTATTATTTACGTCTACAGAACAAAATGAACCCTTTATTATTGTCGGTTAGCTATGGCAATCGATTCAAATCAAATAGATTTCAATTTGACCAGATTCTTCGAGTGGTAGTCGTTACCTATGAATATGTTCATAATATTTTATATTTTGTGTTATGTATTTCGACAAATACCGTATAGCGTCTTTCTTTATGAATTCTATAACTTTAACGTAGGTTCTCGTCCGTTGTAGCAACTTAAGCCGTAGTTTCAAGGAATCTAAGACGTTTGATGCCTCTCTGTGCATATGACTAAGTGTCTATTACTCAGATCGCTAATTAAACATATTTCTGCTCTATGTCTAAGAATTGATGATAATTGATCATGTGTTATGTTTGGGCGCCATGGTCGATGTATCAGAACTCCCCGTTAACTGTAACAAAGAAAACCACTTATTATTATGCACTTATTAACACTTGCCATGAATATAATAAATATAGCAATAGTTGAATGAATATGTGACTTATGGGTGCAGTTATTTTGTAATACTACGTAATTGTACCTATGTATCAATAATGCACAAAAAAGGCGAAGAGGCATTGCCCCATAATAATTACAGAAGCAATTACACAACTAATGATATGATGTTCTATAAAATTATATCCTCTTAGTAAAAAACGTAACTATATTCATTAGATACAACGTTTTTATAGAGCCCTTTTCGATTAGAAAATTAAAGCAAACTGTGATCGTGATGAGTTTAACAAAATACTTGAATAAAATCATAGTTTTAATGCGGAATATTACGGAAAATTCACTTATGATATAGGTCAAATCTCTCATCACTAATATCGGTTTACTCCGTAAACTGAAACATTTTGGCTTCGAGCCATAATGCTTTGCAAATCGCACTTTAACCTTTTCAGATACTGCAACTACGATAACTGCTAGATTTGATTAAATAAAATAATTTTAATAGCATTTCCTTGGAACTTAAACATCCCTCCAAAAGTAAAGAAAATATAGGTGAGGTGCGATCGAACCGATGCCGATGCATGTCGTAATTTATACATTTTAAAGATACAGTTTATTTTTAAATAATGCCAAGTTTTACAAACTTTTTTTTATAAGCTTAATCACTCTTTTATCTTTATTTTTTTTAAAAAGCGTATAAACAAAAAATAAATTGGGTTTTAAAATAATTGGATTTTAGTACTTACTACAAAATATATAAATTATACAATTAATCTGCCCTATAATTTAAATAATAAGTCAAAATTAAATATAAAGTTAAAGAAGAAGATTCAAGATTCACATAAAAAAGGTTTGGCATCAAAGTAAGAAATTCAAATCGAATTATAGGAATCAATACAGACACATACGTAACCGGTAACCTACCGA